>NC_061090.1:59686439-59693939 GCF_015104395.2 Macrobrachium nipponense | reverse complement strand
AGTTTTTTCTAGAAAGGGACATAATTTTCTAGAAAACTACAGTTTTTTCTAGAAAGGGATAGCATTTTCTAGAAAACTACAGTTTTTTTCTAGAGAGAGACAGCATTTTCTAGAAAACGACAGTTTTTTTCTAGAAAGGGACTGCATTTTCTAGAAAACTACAGTTTTTTTCTAGAAAGGGACAGCATTTTCTAGAATACTAGTTTTTTCTATAGAGGGACAGCATTTTCTAGAAAACTACATTTTTTTTCTAGAGAGGGACAGCCTTTTCTAGAAAACTATAGTTTTTTTTAGAAATGGACAACATTTTCTAGAAAACTACAGTGTTTTTCTAGAAAGGGACAGCATTTTCTAGAAAACTACAGTGTTTTTCTAGAAAGGGACAGCATTTTCTGGAAAATTAGGTTTTTTCTAGAAAGGGACATCATTTTCTAGAAAACTAGTGTTTTTCTAGAAAAGGACAGCCTTTTCTAGAAAAATACAGTTTTTTCTAGAAGGGGACAGCATTTTCTAGAAAACTACAGTTTTTTCTAGAAAGGGACAGCATTTTCTAGCAAACTGCAGGTTCCTTCGAGAAAGCTACAATTTATTTCTAGAAAGTTAGTCTTTTCTACAATGCTTCATTTTATTTTCCAGAAAGATACACACAGTTCCTCTCACATCTCTTTGAAGATAATTGTTGAAAGGTGCAATGTGAATTGCATATATATATATATATATATATATATATATATATATATATATATATATATATATATATATATATATATATATATATATATATAGTTGTATAGTTCACATTGTGAAACTGTTTGATTTTGCATTCAAGTATATATATACACATAGCAACTGACTTGACAATTATTCACACCAACACCAACAACAGCAGCAACAACAACAACAACAACTGCAGTCAGAAACAATAATCAGATGATGGCGGCTCCTTCAAACATTGACATAAAAGTGGAATCTTCCCGACTTTTATGACCGTGTGACCAAGTTGACTTAACTTTCGAAGGCGCGACGAGACTTCTGCCGAGTTTCCTTGAGTGGCGACGAAATGCTCTTTTTCCTCGTTTTCCTCTTTTTCTTCTTCCCTCGTATTCCTCTTTTTCCTCTTTCCTCTTCTTCCTCTTTTTCATATTCCCTCTTGTTCCTCTTATTCCTCTTTCCTCTTATTCCCCTTTCCTCTTTTTCCTCTTATCTTATTCCCCCTTTCCTCTTTTTCCTCTTATTCCTCTTTCTTCTTTTTCCTCCTTTTTCTCTTATTCCCCTTATTCCTCTTTTTCCTCTTTTTTCTCTTATTCCTCTCTTTCCTTTTTCCTCTTTCCTCTTTCCTCTTTGCTCCTCTTTTTCCCTTTTTTCCTTTTTCCTCTTTCCTCTTGTTCCTCTTTTTGCTTTTATTACTTTTTCCTCTTTTCTCTTATTCCTCTTTCTTCTTCTTCCTCTTTCCTATTCTTCCTCTCTCGTCTTGTTCATTTTTCTTCTTTATCCCCTCTTATCTTATTCTTCTTCCCCCCTATTCTTCTTTCCTCTTTTTCCTCTTTCCTCTTATTCCTCTTTCCTCTTATTCCTATTTCATCCTTTTCCTTTTCCCTCTTATTTTTTACTCTTATTCTTCTTTTCTCTTGCTCCTCTTTCTTCTTGTTCCTCTTATTTCTCGCTTCTCATTTTTCGGCTGTTCGATTCCTTTTACATTATTTCCTCTTTCCGCTTATTCTTCTTTCCTCTTACGTTCATGGTTAATTACTTGTACATTATGAGCTTTACGAAAAAGAAGCGATATTGCATTAAGAATGCATTGAAACTCTATTATTAAGCAATATAAGACAATATATTAGAAGATATATATTCGACAACAGTGGACAATACTTCCTTCTTTTATACTTTTATAACAAGCGAATGACCTCCCCACATCATAATTTTGTGCCGTCACGACTGACTACTTGTCCAATAAATCAATATTGGCCGATGAGAAATTATTTCTGGAGTTCTTTGATGAGAAGGTCGTGAATACGTGTCACTGTTAACAGAGAGAGAGAGAGAGAGAGAGAGAGAGAGAGAGAGAGAGAGAGAGACTTCTAGGAAAAAGTTACTTTGAACTGTTTTTTTTTATTATTATTATTCTCAAGGAGAGGTTACGCATCAATAAAGCAGGTAGAAAAATGCTCCGAGGTTTCTACAGCGCAATGGAGTTTTCGGTGCAGCGTATGATTCTGTAGGTGGGAGCCTGTTTTATAGCATTGTCATGCGCACGATCATGCCTAACTTTAACCTTAAATGAAATAAAAAAAAACTACTGAGGCTAGAGGGCTGCAATTTAGTATGTTTAATGATTGGAAGGTGGGTGATCAACATACCAATTTGCAGCCCTCTAGCCCCAGTAGTTTTTAAGATCTGAGGGCGGACAGAAAAAACACGGACGGACAGACAAAACCACCTCAATGGTTTTCATTTAAAGAAAACTTAAAATGTAATGTGATAGAATAAAAAGAAAAACCTGGTAAGAAAAAAGTGAAACACCAATTAAAAGTAAAGTGATTTAACTGTCATCAGACAAAAAGAAATACCTTCATTTGTATTTATTCATTTAACTTATTCTTTGAATAAAACGACATTTCCGAAATCAAAAATAAAACGCTACTCGCATAATGTGTTTAAACATGATAGGAAATGAATAATCAAGAGAGAGAGAGAGAGAGAGAGAGAGAGAGAGAGAGAGAGGAGCGAGGAGAATGAGAGAGGAGAGAGGGGTAGGAGAGAGCGAGATGAGATGAGAGAGAGAGAGAGGAGAGAGAGAGAGAGAGAGAGAGAGAGAGAGAGAGATTCCCACTCCTATTACAGATTATTTCAAGGGGCAAAGATAATTCTCAAATGAGTAGGGCCCCAAGTCTTTGCAACCTTATTATTAATTCCAGTCTAGCTCATAGCTCTAGAGAGAGAGAGAGAGAGAGAGAGAGGAGAGAGAGAGAGAGAGAGAGAGAGTATGCCATGAAAGGGATCTCTTAATACCTGCATTCATTTTTCGCTCTTTTACAAACTATCAAAGTCGCGTTCACAAAAAACTCCGGGCTGGAATCACGATTTTTTACACTACGTCGACAACATTAAACTTAAAACACAATTTTACGTTAATGAAATATTAATGTAATTTATCGGGCTCGGAAATTGCTCTGTGAAAGCAGGATGCTTAACTCTGCTGTTTATTTTGCTTCCAAAGAATATTACATTTCCTTACTAAAAACGAGACTGACAAAACATACGTCTTGGTAAATATACTCGTTCTCCTCCATAAGCTTCATATGAATATCGTATGATCGTTTAAGTATATTTCATAATATAATTATATCATATCCAAAATGAGTATCCATTTTATTGTCTCCAATTAATTTTGTATAATCGTTCTTAATGGTATCCAACACATATCCATTTCCTTCGTCATTTATTCAATTACAATATTCTTAAGAAAAACCTCCACATTCTTTAAGAGTGTTGCTATTCACTCCTTTACCCACTTGACCTTTCGACTCCCCTGCAGTACGTATTCTTAGTCTGGCTGAAGCTATTCTTGAATTTTAAAAAGTTGGTAGAAGCGTGATTTCTCTTTTAAGAATATAAACATATTTTTTGCTTTGGTTTTTCTATTTTATATTAGTGTCGTGACGTTGGTAAAATACATGTTCAAAATATTATGTTGCAATGGTAACACAAGGTATTCAATATAATTTTAGTTTAAATCATCTAACTGGACAAAGTACACTATCGATTTGTAAGGCTTTCATTCGTGAATTGTTACTGAAAATACGCAATGTAAAGAAACCCAAGTTACCTCCAATCAAATCTTTATTTTTAACTTTTAATCATATTCGAGTTCAAATCGTCTTCATTCTGATGTCGACTCGATCATTTTCCGTTCAACAATATAGTGTCCTATCGGGAAATCAGAATCCACGCCTTCACAACTAAAGAGCAGGATCTGCTGAATATAAAAGAGCAAAGAGAGAAAGCGAGAGTAGTCAGAGGGGAGGAGAGAGGAAGACAAAATGAAACCGGTTGGGTGGCGGGAAATTGGTGATGGGAGAAATAAAAAAAATACGTTTGCTGGCTGCATTAGCAAAACGTTAGCTGGGCCAAGAGAAAAATGTAAAAAAGGTAAAGGATATTGTGTTCTGGGTAACAGAATTGTTTTTAAAGGGATCGATGTATCTGGTTCTAGGATGCTGGTTAGGACGGTGAGTTTAAGTGTAGGATTGTCATAAAAGGCTAAAATGTAACATAGAGAAATGTTAAGACAGAAGTATAAATAAACTGTCTTGTATTAACATAGAGAAATGTTAAGACAAACGTATATTATCCTTATTATTTACCCGTCCTAAATAGACTTCTACACCGTGATACGAAACACGAATAAAGATGAAAGGTGCCCAGACCACTCAGCCTCCTCTCTCGAGTAATTGAAAATCTCTCTCTCTCTCTCTCTCTCTCTCTCTCTCTCTCTCTCTCTCTCTCTCTTTTGCAAAATGACTGCGAGTCAATAGAGAAACTATATCAGAGGAGGTAAAAAAAAAAAAAAAAAGGAAATCTCCAGAGAGTGAGAGAGTGAATAAAAAGAAAGAAAGAAGGTAATAACGATTTTGGATCCTCCAAGAGGAAATAAACTTGGCTAGTAAATTCCTGTGGGCTTCTAAATAGCTCTCAACTAGTCCATGAAAAGGATTAAAGTCAGCATTGAGGAAGGAGGGTGTCTCTGGCGAGGCTATCAGTGCTCTCTCTCTCTCTCTCTCTCTCTCTCTCTCTGTCTCTCTCTCTCTCTCTCCCTCAATATCTCTTTCTCCCTTAAACTCTCCCTCTCTCTCCCTCTTTTTCTCCCCCAATCTCTATCTCTCTCTCTCTGTCTCTCTCTCTCTCTGGGTCTCTCTCTCTCTCTGTCTCTGTCTCTCCCTCAATATCTCTTTCTCCCTTAAACTCTCCCTCTCTTTCCCCCAAATCTCTCATCCTCTTTCTCTCCCAAAATCTCTCTCCCTCTTTTTCTCTCTCTCTCTCTCCCTCTTTTCCTCTCCACCAGTCTCTCTCTATCTCCCCCATTCTCTGTCTGTCTGTCTGTCTGTCTGTCTGTCTGTCTCTCTCTCTCTCTCTCACACGCGTTGGCAAACCTTATACCAAGTCTGAGACGAAGTGGGTAGTGGGGGGAGGGGTAGAGGGGAGGTATAGGGGGTGGGGGGGTGGTGCATGGCCAAGGGACGTTTACGTCCGAATTTGAAGAGAGGAAATATCACTTTGGGGAGGAGTTAATAATTCCCTCCCACGAAATTTTTTTTTTGGGGGGGATAGAGGAGCGTTTTGGAATGGGGTAAGAGCCTACTAATTAGAGCTTTTGGAAGCTGGGGTATGTGTGAGGGGGGGTTGGGGGTGGGCCGTTTTAAATGAAATTATTTTTTTTTATTATTATCCTGTGAGAAGGGAAGTGGTAGGGAATTGTATGTATGTATGTATGAATATATGTATATATTATATATATATATATATATATATATATACATGTTATATATATATATATATATATATATATATATATATATATATATATATATATATATATATATATATATATATATATATATATATATATATATATATAGGAAGCAAGAACAAAACAAACGACATCATAATAATAATAATACAATGAAAGCCAGACGCCATCCGTCGGCATTACAAGGGAGCGTGAAAGAATATAAGAATGGTATGATGTTATTCCAGCTAACCCCCACCCCTACCCCCCGGGCCAGCCCCCCCCCCCCACAAAAAAAAAAAAAAAGTGTGGTGTCCTCCGACACTGTTTTACGCGTCTCTGCGGGCTCCTCCATCATTTTCATGTGGTATTTTGTCAGCGTTACGCGTCACCTCCTCCTCCCCCCTTTTTTCCCGCTAACACTTTTATTTTCTCGGAGGAATATCCAGGATCGTAGGGTTATATAAGGTTATTTCCGACGTATTTCGACGAATCTCGTGATTTGCATTTGTGAAAAAGGGGATTTTTTTTTTTTAGGAGGATTCACTATGTTGTTATTGGTGTTTTCAGAATTGTTTTTACATTCCTAGCATGAATAAGTTATCTGTAACTTATTTTCATCTGTTTTCACAAATATATTTCACCATTAATAAGTTATCTCTATCTTATTTTCATTTGTTTTCACAAATATATTTCACCATCAATAAGTTATCTGTAACTTATTTTCATGTTTTAACAAATATATTTCGCCATCAATAAGATATCTCTATCTTATTTTCAGTTGTTTTCACAAATATATTTCCCCATCAGTAAATTATCTGTAACTTATTTTCATCTGTTTTCACAAATATATTTCCCCATCAACAAGTTAGCTGTAACTTATTTTCATCTGTGTATTCGTAAATTAATACCCCCATCAATAAGTTATCTGTAACTTATTTTCATCTGTTTTCACAAATATATTTCACCATCAATAAGTTATCTATGATTCAATTTTTTTTTGTCTTTCATAAACATTTTTTCTAAATATAAAAAAAAACCGTAACTTTAAATTTTTTGCAATATATTTTTATTGGTGGTTTCAAAAAATCATTTTACCCATATAAAATAAGAAACCTGTAACTTTTAATTTTTGGTACTTTCACAACTAATTTTTCTACCCGCTACAAGAAAACTGTAACTTATTTCTATTAGTGATTTCACAAATAATTTTTTATATACAGTAAAAAAATCTATACTTAAGTAACGTGTTTTATTTATCTATTTTTAGAAATATATTTTAATTATTTTATTAGAATAATAATTGTCAATATCTATAAATATTAACTTGTAAGATGGCAACCTCTTATAATCTTAATGTATTTAATATTTTTCAAGAGCCTGTCCAGTAAAAGGGAGAATTATTTAAAATAAAAAATATAAGCTATAATTTTACACTTTAGTTTATGTACCTTCTATATACAATCATAATATGATATTCATATCTCAGAGAAATTTACGATAAGCTTGCTTATATTTCATAAACATAGGTAATAAATATTTTGACCATTCACACCTTATTTTATGAAATACTCATAAGGTAGCATTATTCCTTAATTCAACACCAGCCATAATGTGTCATATTTTCCCCAAGAAAATAATCATGGCAACTGTGCATTCTTATCTTTATCTATATATCACACAGGAATTCCATAACCGCGAATTATGTGGACCGTCACTTGTGATTTTGAACACGCAACGCATTTGTTTATAATATCTAGAACTACTCTTACGAAAATTTAATTCATTTATGTCTTAAAGAGAAGGAATCCCTGACGAATTTCTAATTTTTTTTTATTATAAATAACGAATTATTAGAGCATGTTACACCTGAAAGAAAAGGAATCCCTGAAGAATTTTTGTACAATTAATGAATATAAATAGCGAATTATTTGACCATTTTGCAACTGAATTTTATAAAACGTTATTTCTTCTCTGAATACCACTGAGCT
>NC_061090.1:59681439-59683939 GCF_015104395.2 Macrobrachium nipponense | reverse complement strand
CAGTAACCGCTTGCATATCATATGAATACACGGTCACAAGGGATCCTACATTTTGAAAATAAATCCTAAGACTTATGCCAGGGCAAAAAGCAAGGTCGCCATCGATTAAACAATTAACTATGCACTTACCTGACCTCCTTCGACGTGGCCCAGGAACACGGTGAAAAGACCCTGCATAGATGTACCAATAAAGCGCTGTTTGTCCACTACGTACACGTTCTAGTAAACTGAAAAAAAAAACCACCTATGAACTGGACTCCACATTTACGAAACAAACACAGACTACGTCGAAACAGGTACTCTGCTGTGTTTGGGTTCTATTTGATCACGGGGATACAACAGATAGTTTTTTTTAAATGGCTAAAAGATATTGTTCCTTATCGCTATCAACTTAGAGATTGCTGATTTCTGGATTTCTGTTGCAGAATAGAGGAATTATCCGTTGTTGCTGGAATGGTTTCAAATAGAGAATGACATAAGATCATAAGTGGAATACAGAAATGGTGGACGATAGTAGACAGAGGTATTTAAACTTACACACGTACACACACATACACATACATACACATACACTGGCAGTAGAAGGTAGGAAAAGGTATTCTCATGCGCAAACATACAAGCGCACGCAGCTCACAAGAATAAATATTAACACGGATATACATAATAATAGAAGGGTTACCTCCACTCTCTCTCTCTCTCTCTCTCTCTCTCTCTCTCTCTCTCTCTCTTTCTATACATGTGATATGAATATACAAGAGGACAGAAAGTCTCCCTTCACCCTACTGTCTCTCTCTCTCTCTCTCTCTCTCGCGATTAAATATTAACATTGATATACACACGAATAGAAAGGCTCCCACTATCCCTACACTCCCTGGGTCCCTGCCTTCCCTATCCTCTCTCTCTCTCTCTCTCTCTCTCTCTCTCTCTCTATCTCTCTGCTCTCTCTCTCTCTCTCCCCTAAGGAATAAATCTACAGCTATATTTAGAGGCGTTTGAATGTAACTCCGGAGGGAAAGGCGTATGAATTGTATGCGCATGTGTGCGCGCGTGCGAGCATGAAGTTGCATATAAGGCAAGGAACTGCATACACATCAAGAGCTTTTAAAGTCATACACAATACCACACAATACCTATTATCAAAATAATAATAATGAAAAAATAATCAAACCTATATTGGCAAAACGAAAATTGCTCAACATTTCTGATCAAGTGGGGACATAAAGTTCATACAACAAAGCCACTTGCTGCTTTGTGAGTCGCGAGTACTCACAAGAACCTCCTCTCAAAATAATTCCGAATGACACCTGGGTAGTATAGTACCTCTTGCATATTTCACCAGACTAACATTTCGAGAAAGCAAAGAAATTCAATTAGACCGGATTTCTTTTCTCTGTTGGTATTCAGCGCTTGGTAAGAAGTGACGGACGTTGTCTCGTCTCGCTCGTCAATGAGGATAAATCACAACTTGATTTCACGCTGATTTCAGTCCCGGGAATTATCGTAACGGCGCCAGGGTGGTGGTTTCGTCGCCATAAAGCTTGAGTGTGGAATTTATCGCCAGCTCTGACATTTAATTTCATTTGCGGGAGTAAATTTTTAAATATATATATACTATATATATATATATATATATATATATATATATATATATTATATATATATATATATATATATATATTAATATTATAGATTTTAACAGAGAGAGAGAGAGAGAGAGAGAGAGAGAGAGAGAGAGAGAGAATTAACTGAAAGCTGTGAAAGTAGAAATAGAAAGCATGAAAAAAGTAATAACAAAATGCGTATGCTTATGTGTGTGTGTCTAAGAGAGAGAGAGAGAGAGAGAGAGAGAGAGATGTGAGGGAGGGTAGGGTGTGAGGGAGGGAGGGGGAACGTGGAACAAACGTTTGCTTTTCATTATTCCTAACGTTAACAAACACACACACAGACACACATGCTCTATGTGATTGATGTCTCTTTGTCTTTAGAAGTTGTGGCCATTTCCGCGTAGCTGCTCTGTTGTGTTTTTTTTTGTGTGTGTATTTTTTCAAGTAAAGGGTTACTTTGCGACCAGGATCTACGATGGAAAGCTACTATATTTATTCCTAGATGACCAGGAAAGTATTTTAACCTCGAAGGGCAGTTATTCGAGACAGTTCATTTAAAATAACAAATTATTCCTAGATCACAAGGAAACTATTTTGCCTTCAGAGAACAGTTATCTGAGACAGCTATATATGTAAAATAATATACATGGATCACAAAGAAATTAATTTTGCCCTCAGAAGACAGTTATTGAATATTTTGCCCACGAAGGGCAGTTATTCGAGACACTTAATTTAAAATAACAAATTATTTCTGATCACAAGGAAAGTATTTTGCCCTCAGAGAACAGTTATTTTAGACAGTTATATATAAAATAACTTAATTCCTGGATCACGAGGAAATTAATTTTGCCCTTAGAAGACAATTATTGAATATTTTGTCCACGAAGGGCAGTTGT
>NC_061090.1:59673939-59676439 GCF_015104395.2 Macrobrachium nipponense | reverse complement strand
CTCTCTCTCTCTCTCTCTCTCTCTCTCACTGTGTGTGTGTGTTTGTTTTTCTGTCTCTCAGTTGCTTTTATTCACTTAATTTTTCTCTCTTTCCTCTTTTTCACTCACGTTTTATCCTCTCTCTCTCTCTCTCTCCTCTCTCTCTCTCTCTCCTCTCCTCTCTCTCTATATCATATATATATATATATATATATATATATATATATATATATATATATATATATATATATATATATGTGTGTGTATATATATATATATATATATATATATATATATATATATATATATATATATATATATATGTATATATATATATATCTATATATATACACGAGAGAGAGAGAGAGAGAGAGAGAGAGACTAAGATAAAAAAAACATATATGAAGTGTGACTTTTTCCGAATAAACTTTCAGTAGATTTATAAAGCCAGAGAGCAGGCAGAAGATTTTCCGGCTCGTATATTCTGAATGTAATGACAAGCATTTCATTCGTTGTCACTCACAGATGGGACTAACATTTTTTTTTTTTACACAATGGGGCCGGGTCAGATTCTTGTCAAGTGTGGGTCAAATTCTGGCAAAATAATTTTGTTAAATTCGTGCCAAAATCTGGTCAGGTTCTTGTAAATTCTGGTCTAATTTTGATAAAATTCTGGTCCAAATCATGTCAAATTTGTGCCAAATTCTGGTCAGATTCGTGTCAAATTCTGGTCCAAATCCTGTCAGATTCTGGTCCAATTTTGATAAAATTCTGGTCCAAATCATGACAAATTTGAGCCAAATTCTGGTCAGGTTCGGGTCAAATTCTGGTACAAATTTCGTCAGATTCTGGTCCAATTCTGATAAAATTCTGGTCTAATTCATGTCCGATTCTGGTCCAATTTTGATAAAATCTGGTCCAAGTCATATCCGATTATGGTCAAATTTTGATAAAATTCTGGTCCAAATCATGTAAGAATTTAGTCAAATTCTGATAAAATTCTGGTCCAAATCATATCAGATTCCGGTCAAATTCTGATAAAATTCTGGTCCAAATCATGCCAGATTCTGGTCCAATTGTGATAAAATTCTGGGCTAATTCATGTCAGATTCTGGTCCAATTTTGATGAAATCTGGTCCAAGTCATATCCGATTATGGTCAAATGTTGATAAAATTCTGGTCCAAATTATGTCAAATTTGAGCCAAATTCTGGTCAGGTTCGTGTCAAATTTTGGTCCAAATTGTGGCAGATTCTGGTCCAATTTTGATAAAATTCTGGTCCAAATTTTGTCAGATTCAGGTCCAATTTTGATAATATTCTGGTCCAAATCATTCCAGATTCTGGTCCAATTCTGATAAAATTCTGGTCTAATTCATTTCAGATTCTGGTCCAATTTTGATAAAATCTGGTCCAAGTCATATCCGATTATGGTCAAATTTTGATAAAATTCTGGTCCAAATCATGTAAGATTTTAGTCAAATTCTGATAAAATTCTGGTCCAAATCATATCAGATTCTTGTCAAATTCTGATAAAATTCTGGTCCAAATCATGTCAGATTCTGGCCCAATTTTGATAAAATTCTGGTCGAAATCATGTTGGATTCTGGTCAAATTCGTGTCAAATTCTGGCTAAATCTTGTCAGATACGAGTCAAATTCCCGTTAGATTCTGTGAAATTAGTGTCAAATTCGGGTCTAAATCGTGTCAGATTCGGGTCAATCTCGTTTCAGATTCGGGTCAAATTCGTGTCACATTCGCATAAATTTCGTGTCAGATTCTGGTCTAAATCTTGTCAGAGATTCGGGTAAATTTCGTGTTAGAATCCCGTCAAATTCGTGTCAGATTCGGTTCAACTTCGTGTCAAATTCTGTTTCAAATCATGTCAGATTCTGGTCGACTTCCTGTCAAATTAGTGTTCAGGTATAAATAGCTCCATCAAAGGAGGATATAATTCAAAAATATATATATATATATATATATATATATATATATATATATATATATATATATATATATATATATATATATATACTATAAATTACGTCGTCATTGCAATATCTATCAAAGGAGGATATACGTTACCAAAATTAACATGTATAACCTCCGCTAATTCCAGTCAGCGTAACGGAAACTGTAATTATAACCCAGGACGAGTATATCATCACGAAACGGGACGGAAAATTCTCAGGCAAAACATTAGCCATAATCGTTTTCAATTCCGTCAGTCATTAACGAAAATGAACTCCAGATGGAACTATTTATTTACGCGCGAAGTTTCACAGCGATCTATTTTTAAAATCGTTTATTCTCAGGATGATATTGCCCACTTAGATGTATTTCGAAATAACTTGTATTACTTCACATTTTTTATTTATTTATTCTTTTTTTTAGTTTTCTGAAAAGGAAACTATTGTGCGGGCTTTGTCTGTCCGTCCGCACTTTTTTCTGTCCGTAAATTTTTCAGTCCGCACTTTTTCTGTCCGCCCTCAAATCTTAAAAACTACTGTGGCTAGAGGGCTG
>NC_061090.1:59666439-59671439 GCF_015104395.2 Macrobrachium nipponense | reverse complement strand
TATATATATATATATATATATATATATATATATATATATATATATATATATATAATCATAGCAGTTCTCTCGACTTCTCGACTTCCAAACAATACACAGATTTCAGTTTGTTTAGATTCCCTTCTTCCGTTTTCAAAAGTCTCCTATCCGTTTGTTTTCCTCAGGCAAATTAAAATGGCCAGCTTTTTTTATTTTTTTTATTTATTTCTTTTTTCATTCACCAACAAACTTCGAGCTTGACTACCACAAAGGATTGTGGGAGTTTAAAAAAAAAAATTTATGTTGAAAATTCTCCAGCGTAAGCCATTTTTTTTTCCAGCGCTCGTGATGGGAAAGATAACTAATAATAAAAAAAAACAAAAAAAAATTGCACACAATATGAATTCGCTGGTGAACTCTGACGTACGTAGTTATATAGATTTATTAGATTTTTTTTGCTGTTGTGTGTGTGTGTTTTTTATATAAATAAAAGAAGGATGCACAGACTTCACCACAAATGTGGGGTATATTTCTTGTCGTTCAGTAGTGACTAGCAGATCTTTTTTTGATCGAGAGAGAGAGAGAGAGAGAGAGAGAGAGAGAGAGAGAGAGAGAGAGAGAGAGAGAGAGAGAGAGAGAGAGAGACTATAAGAATTTCATATAAGCATCTGAAAACTACGAACTTGGTCTCTTTTTGACTACCTAATGAGTTCATCCAAAAAAAGCAAAATATCTACGAATGTTGCTTGTGAATGTTACAAGCGAAACCTGGGAAAAGTTTGGTAGCTGCATTAAAGTTATGCAGCCACAGAGATTCGTTCTCAAAATAACACTGAAATGATAAAGGGCAGGTTCGTAGTCGAGTACATACGTGTATATATAAAAAAGAACTTTACTTCAAAAATAAATCACATGTTTTCTCGCGTGTTGAATAATTATCAACGCAAAATGAAATTATATCAAATTTTTTTTTTTATATTCATATGAGGAAATTCTAATACTTATTATTTTCACATCATTTAAAGGCAGACGTTGTTTATACAGGAATGGCAATATTTTTTTCCTAAAATTATGCTTTATATTATATTGCTTATTTTTTTTTCGTTTCTTTGAAAGTGTAAGTTTATTTGCACAGGAATTTTAATATTCTCAAAAGTGTGCTTTATATTTTCAGGAAATTTTAATACTTACGTTTTAACAAATCGTCTACAAGGTAGAGATTACTTTTTGTCCAGGAATTTAAACACTGAAAATAAATATATCATCGGAATCATATGTTCAGTATCTTAAAAGTAATTGGTTATATGATTGTTTGTACTTTCATTTGATTGTGATAATATAAAATATATTATATTTATAATATACTTATATTTATGTTATAAATATAAATATTGTTAAAATCTATTATATTTATAAAATATATATTTTATAAATCTGATTAAATTTTTGCCATGTATCAAAGCCTAAATGGTTGGCAATTTTCTTTTCAGTTTTCTTGAATACAGTATTTTGTTTTTGCTCCGTAAAATGCATCATTAAAACAATAAGAAAACACACACACATTTTTAACCCGAACAAAATTCCTGAATCGTTCTATTTAACTGTTTGAAAGTAGAACGAGATTAATTTTTTATATCTAACTACAATTTGTCAACTTTTTCCAAATGAGGGAGATACGAAATCGAATTCAAATTACGTCTTCTGACCTTTCAAATAAAAAAAAAAAAAACACTAGAACTGAATGTTAGTGACATTTAGTTAACTGTGTAATCTTGACAACTAAGAATACAATCTTGAACATTATTTACTAGTGCAGAGATTGATGACTATTGCAATTTTGGTGACAATTGCAGAAAGGGGAAAAGATTAAATTAGTAATTTTCTTTTGAAATTATGACCAAAGATGCAAATGATTCGAGTTTCGACGTTTTGTTTTTGGTTGTGGTTAGTGTACTAAATAAATTAGTTAATTAATAAAAAAACTGAATTTAATGAAAGCGCGTATATTTTTCCAAGCTGATTCCTGAATCGGTTTGGAATTATTTCTTGAAAATTTAACATTATCTTAGTTATCTTAATTATCAGGTCTGATTTGTGCTGTGGATACCGACGCCCTGACAAGTCATTGAGAGGAGGAAAAGGTTTTTTCTGTAATAGTTCCTTCTAAAGTAAAAACTCTAATACTTTCTTGTCTTGTACTTAATTTTCTTAGATTCTTAGATTCTTAGATTCTCTCTCTCTCTCTCTCTCTCTCTCTCTCTCTCTCTCTCTCTCTCTCTCTCAATGCGTTGCCAGCTCATCTGAGGAATATATCAGGAGTGAGCGTAGATGTGTTTAAGAATAAGCTCGACAAATATCTAAACTGCATCCCAGACCATCCAGATTGGAAGATGCAAAATATACCGGAAGATGTACTAACAACACTCTGGTAGACATTAGAGGTGCCTCACACTGAGGGACCTGGGGCAACCCGAACGAACTGTAAGGTCTGTAAGGTAAGGTAAGGTCTCTCTCTCTCTCTGTCTCTCTCGTCTTTGCAGTATAACTGAAACTAAAATTTCCAGAACCTTTATCAATCACATCATAAAAAAATTAACATACATGCATGGTATCCTTTCAGGTAACTATTCTCTCTCTCTCTCTCTCTCTCTCTCTCTCTCTCTCTCTCTCTCTCTCTCTCTCTCTCTCTCTCTCCTGACTGAAAAGGCCTCTGTCTTACCTTTTGTCATTCCAAAAATGATTTGAAGGTGAATTCTCCGCATCATCTGTCTTCTATATATTATTTTTTTTCACAGTGTTTGCAATTTCTTTTCACAGTCACACAGTAGGCCATTCAGAAAAGGGGAATATTATGTAATCATAAAAAAAATGAAAAATTGGATGAAATTGATATATATTTCACATATCACTAGAAAAAAAAAAAGATTGCAATCTTGACCTTAGTCTCTCTCAAATCATTTTAAAACCCAAACAAAAATAAGGAAAGTCTCAAAGTCTAATATTAAACCGACGAACAATTCAGTCACGAGTGATTTTAGGATTCAGCAACGGAAAAAAAAATGTTCTATTTAACTTTTCTATATCCGGATTTCAATTTGAAACGTCCGACATTCTGTGTAATAACGCTTTTAATATGGAGTTACTTTTGACCGGGGAATAAAATAATTAATGGGTTTATTACGTAAACGGAATTTTTTATTTAATTTTATTTTTTTTTTTGTGTGCTGGGGGAAAAAATGTGGGAACGAGTTGCCAGTGAAAGTGGATTTTTATAAAATACCTTTGCTGGCATGCTCACTTGTATGATACAGGAGGTAAAACGTAATTTATGAAATATATTGCTGTCACGCTTACTTGTAAAGTACAGTAGTTAGAATGTATTTTATGAAATATATTGCTGTCACTCAAACTTGTACAATACAGTAGGAAGAATATATTTTATGTAATATGTTGCTGTCACGCTTACATGTATAATACAGTAAGTAGAATGTATTTCGTGAAATACCTTTGTTGTATAATACAGGTAGAATGTATAAAAATATATTGCTGTCATGTTCACTTGTAAAGTACAGTAGTTAGAATTTATTTTATGAATAATATTGCCGTCCCACTTACTTGTAAAGTTCAGTAGGAAGAATGTATTTTAAGAGATATATTGTTGTCATGCTTACTTGTATAATACAGGAAGTAGAATGTATTTTATGAAATATGTTCCTGTCATGCTCACTTGTATAATACAGTAGGAAGAATGTATTTTATGAAAAGATATATTGCTGTCACGCTCTCTTGTAAAGTACAGTAGTTAGAATGTATTTTATGAAATATATTGCTGTCATACTCATTTGTATAATACAGTAGTTAGAATGTATTTTATGAAATATATTGTTGTCATACTCACTTTATAATACAGGAGGTAGAATGTAATGAAATACATTGCTGACACTCAATCTTGTACAATACAGTATAGTAATGTATTTTATGAAATATATTGTTGTCATACCCACAAATTGTATAACCCACAGGAGGTAAAGAATGTATTTTATTGAATATTGATTTTGCTGACGACTCAATCTTGTACAGTACAGTATAGAAATGTATTTTATGAAATATATTGCCGTCACGCTTACTTGTATAATCCGGGGGTAGAATGTATTTTATGAAATATGTTGCTGTTACACTTGTATAACATACAGTAAGAGGAGGTATTTCATGAAGTACCTTTGCTGTCATGCTCACTTGTATAATACAGGGAGTAGAATGTACTTTATGAAATACATTGCTGTCACTCTAAATTGTACAATACAGTAGGTAGAATTTATTTTTATGAAATATATTGTTGTCACGCTTACTTTTGTATAATACAGTAAGCATAATTTAGTTCATGAAATACCTTTGCTATCACGTTTACTTGTATAATACAGGATGTAGAATGTATTTTAAAATACCTTGGGCTGTCATGCTCACTTGTATAACAGCAAAAAAGACTGCATTTTATGAAATACATTGCTGCCATGCTGACTTGTATAATACTTTAGGAAGACTGAATGTTATAAAGTCCTTACTATCACGCTCTTTTGTATAATACAATCGGAAGATTGGCGGACTTCGAGAAATTGTCAAAGTATGAATATTACAGGAATATTTATTTTTTAGATTATTTCTTATGAATATTAAGTGAAAAAAAAAACGTAAAATAAAATTCAATTTGAAATGTCATATAAATGTGTCAGACTGAACAGTAAAGAAAATGTAAAACAAAGCAAAGTATTAAAAAATTTATATTGTTATTTTGCAAACAAATGGAAAATTTGGATTGTATAAAGACACACACACACACACACACACACACCCAGCTCAAATTTAATGCCTCTATTTCACAAGCAAAAAAAAAAAAGTTAAAAAGAAAAAAATAATAATCTAAGATTCATTATCAAATGGATAAAATTGAGTTGTCATTTTAATCTGGAAACTGAAAATATGCAATTTGAGGAAAAGTTACGAAAGAAAACCGCAGACAAAAC
>NC_061090.1:59655107-59658439 GCF_015104395.2 Macrobrachium nipponense | reverse complement strand
GGAAGTCTAACTGATCTCCGAGTTTCGCTGTCTCCTCGCTGAAGACGAATTATCCTTGGGATGGTCTCCTGGAGTATGGCGTGTTGCAGTTGTTTTATTTTTGGTTGTAGAATGACGAGCGGACGTTAATAATTATATATTAATATATATATATATATATATTATATATATATATATATATATATATATATATATATATATATATATGTAATGTAGAATCTACTGGTCATTTTTACCAGATACATATGCAATCGTAATAGCCACAATGCCCTCTTAACTTCTCGCCGTCTCAGGTCAGCGAGGTGATCTCGTCGTAATTATGGTATATCGAGGGTTCGTTTCCCGCTGCCGGACATTGTGGTTTCTTCAAAAGTTCTTCGAAGTCGGACCTCAAGGCTTTGTACCGACGAGTGTATTCCAAACAAGTAAAGGGGAGCAATCATTCGTCTCTCCTGCATAAAACTATCACACGCGTCTGGTGCTCCGTCCCCGGATCGTGGAACGGAACGGCGAGGAACGAAACGGGATATGACATTTTTTTTTTCTTTGGCAACTCAATAAGCAGCTGGTAAAAGCCTCCCCCTGGTAATATTTCTTTCTTCTGTATTCTGGGTCGTCGTCTTTCTGAAAGCTTCGCTATATATATATATATTGGGTGTCAGGGGATTCGCTTCGCTCTTCGGTTATTGGGACATTTGCCGTGCCCTGTTTTGAAGGCTTTTCTGGGGTGGTGGTGTAATTTAACGAAGTTAAATTACACTTTTTGGGAGAGGGGTTGGTGGTTGGGGGGTTGGAGGGTTTACAAGGTTAAATTACACTTGTTTTTTTTTTGTTTTTTTTACAAAATGTACACTGTTTAAAAGCCATTTTTTTAAATTATTAAATTAGGTTTGTTTTACAACAATTAGGTTTTTTCAGTTACTGGTTTCATTTTCCATACTCTGTTTTAATGGACTATTTTGCTTGATGATGGATTACAAGGTTTAAAATTTATATATATATATATATAATATTATTATTATATATTATAATATATATTATAATATATATATATATTATATATATATATATATGTATATTACATACAATGGGTATTAAATTATATGATATATATATATATATATATATATATATATATATTATATATATATATATATATATATATATATAATATATATATATATATATATATATATACATATATACTATTACTATATATAGCATATTATATATATATATATATATATATAGTATATAATCATATATTATATATATGGTTATATATATATATATGTGTGTGTATATATATATAGATATATATATATATAGATTATATATATATATATATATATTAATATATATATATATATATATATATATAATATATATATATTTATATATATATATATATAATATATATATATATATATATATATATATAAACACGGAAAATTAAATTATTACTTACTGATTTACAAAGAAACTGAATAATTCCAAAAAGCTACTATCTCCGAAAAGATCAGACCTCACATCTATACAAAACTAACAAAAACGAAATTCCAATTCGTAATCCACCCCACCCCACTCCCCATCCCACAAAAAAAAAAAATTAAATTACTACCCCTAACAAAATACCCGAAGACCGCCTTTGAAAACAAGACATCTCTGGGTAACAATTGCCTTCTAAACTATCGCCCCCCCCCCCACCCACCCGCTTCTCTCTCTCTCTCTCTCTCTCTCTCTCTCTCTCTCTCTCTCTCTCTCTCTCCCCGGACATCGTTTTCGCGTCGGTGTCTCTAATATGTAGCCCACAGGGGAAATTTGAAGGCTGAAATATATGTTTATATTTTTTTCCCTCGGCCTGACGTAGGGAGAACCAGCCGCTGGTTCCGACTTTCGAAAGATGGGGGGGGGGGGGGGGGTGGGGGTAGGGGGGGGGGGGGGGGAGGCACCTGTTTGCGCCAAAAGTACCAATGGAAAGGTGCTGGAGGAACCATAAGGCGAGGAAATATGGCTTTGTTTATTGCCGGACGGGTGTGTGGGGGGGGGGGAGTATAAACAAGTATAGATGCTCGGTTCGTACTTGGTTCAGCTTTATTCGTTTTTTTTGTATGAATCCCAGGAAACAAAGCTTATAAAGATTGAGGAGAGGCTTATAAACAAATAGATATATGGGTTTACGCGGTTTAACTCCTACTTTATTTTTATAAATCTACCAGGCAAACAAAATATTTATCGAATGAGAAAGCGCATGCGCGTGTAAACAAAGATGTGTGGATTGAGTTGGTTTTACTTTGTTTATTTCGGAATAATACTAAGAAACAAAGCATTTGAAGACGAATAAAGGGAAAGGGCTTATAAACAAATAGATACATGTGGTTTTAAATTGGTAAAAGGTTATTCCGCATAAATAACAGGAAACAAAGCATTTATAGAGATAGAGAGAAGAGGCTTAAAATCTAATAGGTAAGTGGTTGTAGGTTGGTTTAACTTTGTTTATTTTGTATGAATACCAGGACACAAAGCATTTATTATGAATATGATTTGTACCCTTGAAAA
This sequence comes from Macrobrachium nipponense, assembly GCF_015104395.2. Taxonomy (NCBI): domain Eukaryota; kingdom Metazoa; phylum Arthropoda; class Malacostraca; order Decapoda; family Palaemonidae; genus Macrobrachium; species Macrobrachium nipponense. Next base: position 59,655,880 of record NC_061090.1, on the reverse strand, counting down.
CTGTATCCATGAATTATCTATTTTTTTTTTTTTTTTCTGAATGGGCGGATATGGTGAGCGGTGACATTCTTAGAATGTAGAGGTCATCAATTTGATTCTCCATGGAAACAGTGGTCCTAAAGTGACAAGACAGCTCAGGTTTGGAAATGCTGACGCAACTTCTTTGGGTGGCGCGATGTCGAAAGTCGCTGCCTAAGCAGAACAGACCACGTCCTGTGCCCATGCGCGGGTGGAAGCAGATATGCTTTCTGAATCTGGTTTAGGGCAGATTCTTGGGCATGGACAATGATCTGCATAATGACGTCATGAACTTGTGATGAAATTAGTGACGACACTTATCTGGGAGTGTCTTGTGTGTTAATTCGTGCTTGCGTTCATGCGAGCTATTTCCCTACATAATGAGAGAATAAGTTAGCCAAAATGGAGAACGATACAAAGTCGGCAAAGGGCCAAGATGGCTCCTTTGATTGTGTTTTTGGTTAAGTGTGTGTAATCTGTGTTGAATGGGCAGATCTGGACCAAAGAGGAACTGATCTGATAACTTATTTAAGTCGTATAACTAGAAAATGTCATAGCACAGTCTAGTAACACCACGGAAGATCAGTTAAGTTCCCAAATGGGAACTTAACTGATGTTCTGTGGTGTTACTAGGCTGTGCTATGACTTTTCATAGTTATACGACTTAACTAATGTTAGTTATTGTAGAAAAGGGGATGGATTGGGTTTGGTTCAATCCACAGGGTTATCTTAGATATTTGGATTTTGAATTCAAC
>NC_061090.1:59642607-59652607 GCF_015104395.2 Macrobrachium nipponense | reverse complement strand
GACAAATACACTATACATGTGTTCACTCGCCTGTTTACAGAAATTTTGGGTGATGTCCAGTTTCCCATTATTCCATTGTTTTTGTGTTAAATTTCTATATCTATTTAACATTTTAAATCATTTATGTAATCCATCATTTCCTGAATGAAATTCAGTGATTTCGTGATTTGGAAAGGGACAATGTTTTTCATGGGAATTTTAGCTGCTGTGAGCAAAAATATCATTCTTCGTTTGGCTTTAGTATGTCCTGTGTACAGCTGTTCGAAAGCTAATGTTGAAACGACTCGGCTTCGTCCTCTCTCTCTCTCTCTCTCTTTCTCTCCTCATTCTTCTCCTTCTTCCCCTCTTTGTGTAAGAAATTTATTCTAAACCAGAGAGAGAGAGAGAGAGAGAGAGAGAGAGAGAAAGAAGAGTACTTTAGATAAAGCAGAGACAACGAAGAATAAATAGCAAAACAAAGCAAAGCAACTCAGAAAGAAAAGGGAGAGAAGGATAAAACAATAACCGTAACGCAAAGTAATTGTCACAGGAGCGGCGTAAAAAATAAATTTAAAAAGATAACACTACCCACATCATATATATTCATTCCAGCATTACTGAGAGAGAGAGAGAGAGAGAGAGAGAGAGAGAGAGAGAGAGAGAGAAGAAGCAAATTGCCTGTTCTTCCCCAGGAAGATTAAGCACTAAATTCATCTGGGTTTGGTGAGAGAGAGAGAGAGAGAGAGAAAACCCACCTTGAAATTGAAATTTATACCTTCATATGTTTTCACTACTGTTACAATCTTACAATCTTACCTTATTGTTTCCTCAGGGTAATTTGAGGATCCTGCGAAATCTTTCTTTCTTGGTGGAGGTGCTGCATGGGGGGGGAGGGGGGGGGGGGGGGGGGGAGGGTAATAGGGGGGGGGGGGGGTGACGACGGGATTTTGGGGAGGTCTTGGTGAAAACTATTTTATTTCGGCAACCGGATGTATTGCTGGCGTTGTGTCTTTTTCCCCCCCGGGGGGGGTGTGTAAGGGGGCAGGGGGATTATTCTGTCGGCTGCGATCAACCTGTTCAATGGAGAGTATTTTATTTAGTTTTATTTTATTTACACATTTATTTACATATTATTTATTTGATTGTATGTTTCATTGTGGTTAATCTGTTAATTTAAGATGTCTCTAATATCATGTACGCAATATTTTAAAATTGGAAAAATATAAGAAGATCGTTGCAAGTATAATGTTTTTTTCTAATGAACTTGATATTTTTGTCAATTACTTTATAGCAGAAAATATATGCCATACAAGGCGTGCACACACACACACACACCACACACACACACACACACACACACACACATATATATATATATATATATTATATATATATATATATATATTATATATATATATATATGTGTGTGTGTGTGTGTGTGTGTGTGTGTACACACACACACACACACATATATATATATATATATATATATATAATATTTATATATACTATATATATATATATGTGTGTGTTGTGTGTGTGTACACATGAATGTAAAACACATCCATTTTTAACACAAATCCACCACCACATCCGAGCACATCTATTTCCCCCACCATAGGAACCTATCCACCAATTCACAAAGAAAAAGCAAAAACAACGAGATATTGTTTGCATAAACTTCAATACGAAAGCTCTAATTCTGTCACGACTTTCTCCTCCGCCGCCCCCTACGCCACGCCCACCCCCACCCCTAAACCCCCCCCCCCCCCTGAAAAAATGGGAACAGAAATATGAGCCATTCTACAAATCTGGTGTAATATCTGTTGGCTGGCGAGAAAATACATGCCCGGTATAAGTCCTTAAAGCTGAGAGTGGACGGAGCACTCTGCAGTTTAGGAGGTCACACTTCCCGCTCGCATTTTCGGGGATTCTGGACCTCCAGGATTTTCATGGCTTGATTCTCCTCCTCCCGTTCCATATTCTTCCGTTGCTTTTATTGGCTTTTTATGTTCCTCTCTGTTTTGATTTGATGTCACGATGAGCATTAGTTCCTGAGATTTTTTGTTTATTAATTTTACGTTTTATTTTTCCTTTTTTGGGGGGGTTAAGGTGGACATCAATACCTGACATATAAATTAATTTTGTTTTTATTTGTTTGTTTTGATTTGATGTCAAGAGGAGCATTAGTTTCGGAGATTTTTTTTTCTTATTAATTTTATGTTTCTTTTTATGTTAAGGTGAACATCAATTCCTGACATATGAATTAATTTTGTTTTTATTTTTTTTCTTTGGATTTGATGTCAAGAGGAGCATCATTTTCTGATATATATATATATATATATATATATAATATATATATATATATATATATATATATATTTATTATTTATTAATTTTATTTTATTCATTTAAAGGTGAACATCAATTCCTGACATTTATTTTGAATAATACCGTTCTACCCAGTCAATAGAAAATTAGTACTATTTTTATATGAATTTTTTTTCATAATATTCACCTACTTTCAACATGCTGGATATTTCCATTTTGCTCAACCAATCAAAAAATAATTTTGTTTCCTAGTTTTTACTCAGTTGATAAAAACTAGTTTTTACTCAGTTGATAAAAACTAGTTTTTTCCTCAGTTGATAAAAACTAGTTTTTACTCAGTTGATAAAAACTAGTTTTTTCCTCAGTTGATAAAAACTAGTTTTTATACTCAGTTGATAAAAACTAGTTTTTGTCTGCGGTTTTCTTTCGTAACTTTTCCTCAAATTGCATATTTCAGTTTCTAGATTAAAATGACAGCTCAATTTTATCCATTTGAAATAGTTTTGAAATGATTCCCCAGGTTAATTGACTGAGGGTCAAGTAATTGAATCTTTAGATATTTTATTATTTTTTATTTAATTTTATTTTATTTATTTATTTTTTTTTTTTTTTGCTCGTGAAATAGAGGCAGTAAATTTAGCTGGGTGTGTGTGTGTCTTTATACAATTCACATTTTCCATTTGTTTGCAAAATAACAATATAAATTTCCTAATGCTTTCATTGTTTTACATTTTCTTTACTGTTCAGTCTGACACATTTATATGACATTTTAAATTGAATTTTATTTTACACGTTTTTTCACTAAATATTCATAAGAAATAATCTAAAAAATAAATATTCCTGTAATATTCATACTTTGACAATTACTCGAAGTCAGCCAGTCTTCCGATTGTATTATACAAAAGAGCGTGACAGTAAGGAATTTTATAACATTCAGTCTTCCTAATGTATTATACAAGTCAGCGTGACAGCAATATATCTCATAAAATGCATTCTTCCTACTGTACTTTAAAAGTAAGTGTGACAGCAATATTATTCATAGAAAACATTCTAACAACTGTACTTTACAAGTAAATATGACAGCAATAATTTTTATAAAATACATTCTACCTCCTGTATTATACAACAAAGGTATTTCATGAAATACATTCTGCTTACTGTATTATACATGTAAGCGTGACAGCAACATATTTCATAAAATATATTTCTTCCTATGTATTTGTACAAGTTTGAGTGACAATTATATTTCATAAAATACATTTCTAACTACTGTACTTTACAAGCAAGCGTGACAGCAATATATTTCATAAATTACGTTTTACCTCCTGTATCATACAAGTGAGCATGCCAGCAAAGGTATTTTATAAAAATCCACTTTCACTGGCAACTCGTTCCCACATTTTTTTCCCCAGCACACCAAAAAAAAATTAAAATAAAAAATTACGTTTACGTAATAAACCCATTAATTATTTTATTCCCCGGTCAAAAGTAACTCCATATTAAAAGCGTTATTACACAGAATGTCGGACGTTTCAAATTGAAATCCGGATATAGAAAAGTTAAATAGAACATTTTTTTCCGTTACTGAGTCCTAAAATCACTCGTGACTGAATTGTTCGTCGGTTTAATATTAGACTGTGAGACTTTCCTTATTTTTGTTTGGGTTTTAAAATGATTTGAGAGAGACTAAGGTCAAGATTGCAATCTTCTTTTTTTTCTAGTGATATGTGAAATATATATATCAATTTCATCCAATTTTTCATTTTTTTTATGATTACATAATGTTCCCCTTTTCTGAATGGCCTACTGTGTGACTGTGAAAAGAAATTGCAAACACTGTGAAAAAAATAATATATAGAAGACAGATGATGCTGAGAATTCACGTTTCAAATCATTTTTGGAATGACAAAAGGTAAGTCGGAGGCCTTTTCAGTCAGGAGAGAGAGAGAGAGAGAGAGAGAGAGAGAGAGAGAGAGAGAGAGAGAGAGAGAGAGAGAGAGAGAGAGAGAGAGAATAGTTACCTGAAAGGATACCATGCATTGTATGTTAATTTTTTTATGATGTGATTGATAAAGGTTCTGGAAATTTTACAGTTTCAGTTATACTGCAAAGACGAGAGAGAGAGAGAGAGAGAGAGAGAGAGAGAGAGAGAGAGAGAGAGAGAGAGAGAGAGAGAGAGAGAATCCAATAAAATTTAAGTAACAAGACAAGAAAGTATTAGAGTTTTTACTTTAGAAGGAATTATTACAGAAAAACCTTTTCCTGCTCTCAATGACTTGTCAGGGCGTCGGTATCCACAGCATAGATAAGACCTGATAATTGAGATAATGTTAAATTTTCAAGAAATAATTCCAAACCGATTCAGGAATCAGCTTGGAAAAATATACGCGCTTTCATTAAATTCAGATTTTTTATTAATTTATTTATTTATTAAGTACACGAGCCACAACAAAAAACAAAACGTCGAAACTCGAATCATTTGCACCTTTGGTCATAATTTCAAAAGAAAATTACTAATTTAATCTTTTCCCCTTTCTACAATTGTCACCAAAAATTTCAATTGTCAACAATCTCTGCACTAGTAAATAATGTTCAAGATTGTATTCAAAGTTGTCAAGATTACACAGTTAACTAAATGTCACTAACATTCAGTTCTAGTGGGTTTTTTTTTATTTGAAAGGTCAGTAGACGTAATTTGAATTCGGTTTCGTATCTCCCTAACTTGACAAATTGTAGTTAGATAAAAAAATTAATCTCGTTCTACTTTCAAACAGTTAAATAGAACGATTAAGGAATTTGTTCGGATTAAAAATGTGTGTATGTGTTTTCTTATTATTTTAATGATGCATTTTACGGAGCAAAAGAAAAATACTGTATTCAAGAAAATTGAAAAGAAAATTGCCAACCATTTAGGCTTTGATACATGGCAAAATTTAATCAGATTTATAAAATATATATTATAAATATAATAGATTTTAACAATATTTATATTTATAACATAAATATAAGTATATTATAAATATAATATATTTTATATTATCACAATCAAATGAAAGTACAAACAATCATTTAACCAATTACCTTTAAGATACTGAACATATGTGATATATTTATTTTCAGTTGTTTAAATTCCTGGACAAAAAGTAATCTCTACCTTGTAGACGATTTGTTAAAACGTAAGTATTAAAATTTACTGAAAATATAAAGCACACTTTTGCGAATATTAAAATTCCTGTGCAAATAAACTTACACTTCCAAAGAAACAAAAAAAAATAAGCAATACAATATAAAGCACTATAAAGCATAATTTTAAGAATATTACCATTGGAGAAACAAATCCACAGTTATGTAAATGTACATATATTTAAGTTTAAAACAGAAAAGATAGCTTTCGGGAATCTGTACAGATTCCCGAAAGCTATCTTTTCTGTTTTAAACTTAAATATATGTACATTTACATAACTGTGGATTTGTTTCTCCATTTGAAGACTCATGCTACTATGAGGAATTTTTAATATTACCATTCCTGTATAAGCAACGTCTGCCTTTAAATAATGTGAAAATAGTAAGTATTAGAATTTCTTCATATGAATGTAAAAAAAAAATTTTGAATATAATTTCATTTTGCATTGATAATTATTCAACACGCGAGAAAACATATGATTTATTTTTGAAGTACAGTTCTTTTTTATATATACACGTATGTACTCAACTACGAACCTACCCTTAATCGTTTCAGTGCTATTTTGAGAACGAATCTCTGTGGCTGCATAACTTTAATGCAGCTCCCAAACTTTTCCCAGGTTTCGCTTGCAACATTCACAAGCAACATTCGTAGATATTTTGCTTTTTTTGGACGAACTCATGAGGTGGTCAAAAAGAGACCAAGTTCTTAGTTTTCAGATGCTTATATGAAATTCTTATAGTTTCTCTCTCTCTCTCTCTCTCTCTCTCTCTCTCTCTCTCTCATAAAAAGATCTGCTAGTCACTGCTGAACGACAAGAAATATACCCCACATTTGTTGTGAAGTCTTGTGCATCCTTCTTTTATATATAAAAAAAAACACACATAACACACCAGCAAAAAAAATCTAATAAATCTATATAACTACGTACGTCAGAGTTCACCAGCGAATTCATATTGTGTGCAATTTTTTTTTTTTTAATCTTTCCCATCACGAGCGCTGGAAAAAAAAAATGGCTTACGCTGGAGAATTTTCAACATCAATTTTTTTTTAAACTCCCACAATCCTTTGTGGTAGTCAAGCTCGAAGTTTGTTGATGAATGAAAAAAAGAAATAAATAAAAAAAAAGAAGGCTGGCCATATTAATTTGCCTGAGGAAAACAAACGGATAGGAGACATTTGAAAATGGAAGAAGGGAATCTAAACAAACTGAAATAATGTGGTATTGTTTGGAAGTCGAGAGAACTGCTTTGATTATATATTAATAATAAAATATAATATATAAATATATAAATATATAATATAAATTAATATATATATATATATATATATATATATATATATATATATATATATATATACTATACATATATAACCTATAATATTATTATTAATTAATAATAATATTATATATAATATTAATATTAAAGTATATATATATAGATATATATAATAATATATATATATATATATATATATATATATAAATATATAATATATATAAATATATATGTATATATATATATATATATATATATATATATATATATAATATATATATATATATGTGTGTATATGTAAATGGGGGATTCTCCCCCATCATTCATAAGGTAAGCGTGACACGAAACGGAAGGCAGACCCCACACACCGCATTACTCAAAGCCTTTCTCCTCTTCTCTCTCTCTCTCTCCTCGGCAATAACCTCCCTCTCTCTCTCTCTCTCTCTCTCTCTCTCTCTCCAAGGAACCCCTCTCTCTCTCAGCTCTTTCTCTCCCATTCTAACAGGTAATGAAAATGAGAGAGTTGCTTCATAACATTAACGTTTATTAACAAAGAAATAAATCAATCAATCAAGTAATCCAGTCTTACAGACTAACTCAAAAAACCCCGTAAATGTAACATGTCTGGTCACCAAAAAAAGTCTACACCCCTCTGGAAATTCTTTGTCACCCGGCATTCCAGATCCGTCTGTTTCAAAGATACAGAACACATCCCGGTAAGTACACACACAAGATTGACAGACAGAGGTTTAAATATTGGATATCATCACAAAAATGTCAAACAGATAATAGCCACTGCTTTGGCTAAAGCACTTCAACAAACACTTACCCAAAACAACCGGACACTAAACACTATTAATAAAAAAAAACTCCCCCGGCGAATTGCCACGGCATCTTGCCTGTGACTTGAAGCCCTCTTGTCAAAATCCCCCCATAGGCTTGGGTATGACACTTTTAACAGAAAGAGGCGCACACACACATACGAACACACAGTTCGCTAGCGCCTCACGGTTCTAGCTACATCCAGTTTCACAAAGGCACTTTGAGAAGAGTTCATAAACTGTCGTGCATTGACTTGTCGAACTAAGCATTTTTATCTCACGCCACCCCCAGAAACTCATTGTCAGCTACTCTCAGGTCGTCACCTCTGCACTGTTCTCCACATTCCACAGGTCACAGGGAACACATGGACAATATATTATTAATCAAAAACCCTAGGCCTTACAGATAGCTCGGCCACCTTATATGCTAGCCCCTGCCTAGCAAAATTGCTTATAACACAAAACACTGGCCGGCTTAAAATAAAATATAAGAAATAACTGCACGTCTCTGGCATTATAAAATTAAGTCTTATCACGCTTTATCTCCCAATAACACAAGACGCATTTTCTCTCATATTTTCTGCATTAGGATTCTTGAATATCCCTCTTTGCTTGTCTGCAAGTAGCTGAACATACAGCAACAGGCTATAGCAGGCTGTAGCAGCTGTAGGAAGACGGAATGCCTCCCTCATTGTAGAAGACTTCTCACGGCTTCTGTAGATCCCCAAAAAACACGCTGTAGGACTCTCTTGATCACCATCATGGAAATTCTTGTAATCACCCTGGGCAACATGGCAGCAACCTCTCTGCACGGCTGGTGGACGTCTTGCTGGCGTCGGGGAACGACTTTTTTGGCGTGCGTTAGTATGTCAGTCAAGTCACTGGTCAATCTAAGAAAATTAACCCAGACATACTACTTCTATCAAACAATGATCTCAAAAAGTCAGAAATACTAACTGAACGTCTCCCAATCAACTCCCTTAATATGACTACTAAATCATAAGTCATCATCATAACTCTCTAAGAAAAAAAAAAAACATCAAGTTCTCCAACTCAATTCTCCAAACTCACACATCAGCACACACACAACTCAGAAATCACAGCAACCCCACGGAATTCTGCACTCACATTTCAAACTCGAATGTGCTCACAAGAGAAAAAAAAGAAAAGATAAAAATCACAATGAACTCAAGGAAAAAAAAAGAATCTCGTAACACCCAGACCCCCAAAAAAATGTTCTCTCAAGCTCTGATATTTGAACAACCCACAAAATCAGCAAAAATCTCCAACTTTTAACAGCAAAAACCCCTTTACTGCTCAATTAATTACAATGAGACTTAATGTCAAACTCCCATTTACGTAAGCAGCAACCCCCGAAAAAAATTACATCTCCCGGTAAAATCAAATCTCCCGTCCAAAAAAGAAATGTTATTTAAGCTCAATCCCCAAATTATATCTCTCACAGGAAAAGGAAGAAAAATAATAAAAAAAAGGATAATCACAAGAAGATTTCCCCAATCACAAAATACATAATACATGTATAATATGCATAACTCCCGCGTTTATCCCAAGAAATGCTCCATGTAAAGTTATGGAATTTGCCAGAAAGCAAATTCTCACACATGCGCTTTCGTGAAATGCTATTGTCAACATTTCCAGATATTGCGAAAATTCTGATCTGTCACCATCAGAGGAAAAAAGTCAGCACACGGCTCATCACATCGCTTGTCAGCAGAAAAATCGCCTGCGGACGTATGCTCTAACAACAGCACAATTTTTGGAGAGAAAGAGCTAGAGAGAGAGAGAGGGATTCCTTGGGGAGAGAGAGAGAGAGAGAGAGAGGGATTGCCGAGAGAGAGAGAGAGAGAGAAAGGCTGTGAGTAATGCAGTGTGTGGGTCTGCCTTCCGTTTCGTGTCACGCTTACCTTATGAATGATGGGGGGAGAATCCCCCCATTTACAGTGGTGGCAGGCGGTTAAGAGGGGGTATAAAAGTTTTCTTTCTTTTCTTTATGCCTAGGAACGCCAATGTAGAGATGGGGTGGCCGCCAGTTAGAAAATAAAAGGGGTTATGGCTTAGGGATAGTTTTTGAACAACAAAGCCTTTGTGATTGTGGAAAATCGTTAAGCTGTTAGTTTTCAGTTACTTAATGAGAAAAAATGAGAAAATATCTATCTGTTAACTGTGCTAAAGGGAGGGAAGGATTTTGTTGGACTCAGCATTTTTTCCAGGGAGTCAGCCTAGAAGCAGTGAGTGCACCCAGTATGACTTTTGCTTGTGCAATGACGAGTGTGTTCCGAGATACCCGCTGCGGCAGTTGTTGTTAGTATCACTGCCGCATTTTACGAGAATTTCGAGTTCTTTTTGTTCCCGTTATGGAGTGGTGAGTGTTAACTGTTGTTTTG
>NC_061090.1:59639016-59642107 GCF_015104395.2 Macrobrachium nipponense | reverse complement strand
CTCTCTCTTGTGTGACTCGTAAGAAGAAGTGTTTTTATATTAAATGCATACTTATGTGTGTATTTATATAATATATAGTATATATAGAGATATATATATATATATATATATATATATATATATATATATATATATATATATTATATATATATATATATATCTAACTACAAATGTCCTTTAATATCTAATTCGCTCTACCCCGGAATTAATACATTTTCATATATGTTTAACCGAGGGGGAATTTATTAATAAGCGATAATAGAATTGGCGATCGACAGGCATATTTCAGTTTCCAGATTAAAATGGCAGCTCAATTTTATCCATTTGAAATAGTTTTGAAATGATTCCCCAGGTTAATTGACTGAGGGTCAAGTAATTGAATCTTAGATTATTATTTTTTATTCTAACTTTTTTTTTTTTTTTTTTTTTTGCTCGTGAAATAGAGGCATTAAATTTAGCTGGGTGTGTGTGTGTGTGTGTGTGTGTCTTTATACAATTCACATTTTCCATTTGTTTGCAAAATAACAATATAAATTTTTTAATGCTTTCATTGTTTTACATTTTCTTTACTGTTCAGTCTGACACATTTATATGACATTTTAAATTGAATTTTATTTTACACGTTTTTTCACTAAATATTCATAAGAAATAATCTAAAAATAAATATCCTGTAATATTCATACTTTGACAATTAGTCGAAGTCAGCCAGTCTCCGATTGTATTATACAAAAGATCGTTGACAAGTAAGAATTTTATAACATTCAGTCTTCCTAATGTATTATACAAGTCAGCGTGACAGCAATATATCTCATAAAATACATTCTTCCTACTGTACTTTACAAGTAAGTGTGACAGCAATATTATTCATAGAATACATTCTAACTACTGTACTTTACAAGTGAGCATGACAGTAATATATTTTATAAAATACATTCTACCTCCTGTATTATACAACAAAGGTATTTCATGAAATACATTCTGCTTACTGTATTATACATGTAAGCGTGACAGCAACATATTTCATAAAATATATTCTTCCTACTGTATTGTACAAATTTGAGTGACAGCAATATATTTCATAAAATACATTCTAACTACTGTACTTTACAAGTAAGCGTGATAGCAATACATTTCATAAATTACGTTTTACCTCCTGTATCATACAAGTGAGCATGCCAGCAAAGGTATTTTATAAAAGTCCACTTTCACTGGCAACTCGTTCCCACATTTTTTTCCCCCAGCACACCGAAAAAAAAAATAAATAAAAAATTCCGTTTACGTAATAAACCCATTAATTATTTTATTCCCGGTCAAAAGTAACTCCATATTAAAAGCGTTATTACACAGAATGTCGGACGTTTCAAATTGAAATCCGGATATAGAAAAGTTAAATAGAACATTTTTTTTCCGTTTCTGAATCCTAAAATCACTTGCGACTGAATTGTTCGTCGGTTTAATATTAGACTTTGAGACTTTCCTTATTTTTGTTTGGGTTTTAAAATGATTTGAGAGAGACTAAGGTCAAGATTGCAATCTTTTTTTTTTTTAGTGATATGTGAAATATATATCAATTTCATCCAATTTTCATTTTTTTTATGATTACATAATATTCCCCTTTTCTGAATGGCCTTCTGTGTGACTGTGAAAAGATTTTGAAAACACTGTGAAAAAAATATGTAGAAGACAGATGGTGCGGAGAATTCACCTTCAAATCATTTTTGGAATGACAAAAGGTAAGACAGAGGGTTTTTCAGTCAGGAGAGAGAGAGAGAGAGAGAGAGAGAGAGAGAGAGAGAGAGAGAGAGAGAGAGAGAATAGTTACCTGAAAGGATACCATGCATTGTATGTTAATTTTTTTATGATGTGATTGATAAAGGTTCTGGAAATTTTACAGTTTCAGTTATACTGCAAAGACGAGAGAGAGAGAGAGAGAGAGAGAGAGAGAGAGAGAATCTAAGAAAATTTAAGTAACAAGACAAGAAAGTATTAGAGTTTTTACTTTAGAAGGAATTATTACAGAAAAACCTTTTCCTCCTCTCAATGACTTGTCAGGGCGTCGGTATCCACAGCATAAATCAGACCTGATAATTAAGATTATGTTAAATTTTCAAGAAATAATTCCAAACCGATTCAGGAATCAACTTGGAAAAATATACGCGCTTTCATTAAATTCAGATTTTTTATTATTTAATTTATTTATTAAGTACACGAGCCACAACAAAAAACAAAACGTCGAAACTCGAATCATTTGCATCTTTGGTCATAATTTCAAAAGAAAATTACAAATTTAATCTTTTCCCCTTTCTGCAATTGTCACCAAAAATTTCAATTGTCAATAATCTCTGCACTAGTAAAATAATGTTCAAGATTGTATTCAAAGTTGTCAAGATTACACAGTTAACTAAATGTCACTAACATTCAGTTCTAGTGTTTTTTTTTATTTGAAAGGTCAGTAGACGTAATTTGAATTCGGTTTCGTATCTCCCTCATTTGGAAAAACTTGACAAATTGTAGTTAGATAAAAAAAAAATTAATCTCGTTCTACTTTCAAACAGTTAAATAGAACGATTAAGGAATTTGTTCGGATTAAAAATGTGTGTGTGTTTTTCTTATTGTTTTTAATAATGCATTTTACGGAGCAAAACGAAAATTCAATTAATCCTATCTCTACCCATTTCCAATTTACTGTATTCAGAAAATTGAAAAAAGAAATTGCTAACCATTTAGGCTTTGATGCATGGCAAAATTTAATCAGATTTATAAAATATAATATATTTTATAAATATAATAGAGATTTTAATAATATTATATTATAATATAATATATTTTATATTATCTTACAACAATCAAATGAAAGTACAAACAATCATGAGAACTGAGTTCACAAGCATACAACCCAATTACTTTGAAGATACTGAACATATGATTCCGATGATAATATTTATTTTTTCATTTAAGTAAAATTCCTGGACAAAAAAATAATCAATCTACCTTACCTTGTAGACGATTTGCTACAACGTAAGTATTAAAATTTCCTGAAATATAAAGCACACTTTTGAGAATATGAAAAATTCCTGCAAAAATAAACTTA
>NC_061090.1:59624016-59631516 GCF_015104395.2 Macrobrachium nipponense | reverse complement strand
AGCAATTACCGAGGCATCACCCCAATTAATACAATGAGATTTTTCACTCAGATGGATAAACAGTGCATTTGAAGTCTGGGCTGTTCTAACTGAATACATATGCTGCTTAACCCGAACACATAAATTTTTACTAGACTGACCAACGTAAAACGATGGGCAATCCTTACAAGGAATTTTGTAAATGATGTTGTTATTTGTTACGGGACTATTCTTAATTAGCATACCTTTAATGGTATTGTTATAAGAGAACACTACATTAACATTAAATGATTTAAATATTGATTTTTATGGTTTCAAATCCACGAAAATAGGTAAGCTAAGTACATTTTTAGGGATTTCTTTTCATTAATAGCAACATTATAAAACTTTTTTATGAGCTTTTTGATAACATAAATCAATTAAATGAGGTAGGTAGCAGAGATCGTTTCCTATCTTTTTTAATGTATTCTATTTCTTGGTCCAGGTATTGTGGACTCGTGATGCGCAAAGCGCGCAGGAACATAGAAGAAAAAATTGAAATTTTGTTTAATATTAAGATGGTGGCCAGAATAAAAATGTACATATGTTAAATTATTTGTGGGTTTTCTATAAATACTGAATTTGCATTGGAAAGATTCTCTATGTATTAATACATCTAGGAAAAGGAGGGATGCATTGTTATTTTAATTTCAAATTTCAACAGTGAATTTTATGGATGGCACTAAATTATTCAATTTAGACAGTAAATCATTTACATCGATACCACTAGGTAAGACTACTAAGATCTCATCGACAATATCGGTACCATTTTAGGGGATAGTGTGATATTCGGGGGAGGGTGTTGTCTCTCAAAATTTCCATATATAAGTTTGAAACAGGAGAGGTGAATAAAGGTTACCCATGGCCATACCAAAGTATTTGTTTGGTAATATTCTCCATTAAAAAATAAATCTGCAATCACAAATACATAACTTAATTAAGAAATTATGTGACTAAACGGACATAGGCAATTCATGCAGTACAAGCTCATTACTTAAATATTCTAGCACGGAGTCAATAGGGACTTTTGTAAACAAAGAACATACATCAAAACTGACAAAAATATCGCTAGGATTTAGTACAATGTTATTTAATTTTTCTACAAGATCAAGAGAATTCCGGATGTGTTGAATTGATACAGTTCCTAGTAGCGGGATAACAGTTTAGTAAGATATTTAGATAGTTTAAATAAGTCAATTGACCCTACAGTACTAATAATTGGGCGCATAGGTTTTTGTTTTTCCTTTATGAGTTTTTGACTAGGCCATATAAATAAGTATGAGGGACACTTTACAGTAACTGACACAAAAGTTCTTTTTATCTTTAGAATTTGTTTTGATATTGAATTTATTTAAAGTTTTTTATTACTTTGGTCCAACGGATTTTTTTGCAAGTTTTTTGTAGTTATTTCATCCTCAAGTAAAGTATGCATGCGTGATATGTAGTCAGTTTTTTGTCAAGAACCACTAAACTATTGGATTTATCAGCCTTGGTAATGTGGTAAGCTATTATCATTCTTCAAATTCTTTTAAACTTTTTCTGTAGCGAGCGGGGAAGTTATCTTCATGGGTAGGCATGCGTAGCACTATATGTCATGCCTTTGATAATGTCTAAATGATTTTGTGGTAGATCACAGTATTTTTCAAACTTATATAAAGATTGTCGCTATTGATAAAGCTGAGGTTTGTTACAATGAAGAAGACAGCCCAAAGCCTATGCGCGCACTGCATTATCACTTATTTGTTTGCTCGATAAATCACCACACAATCACTTCTAGCATTTTTTTGGTCCAAATCATGGCGTTGATAAGGTTGTTTCCATTTTCTTCCAGTTTTTCTAATCAAAGAGTCTGGTAGTTCTACGAAGTTTTCCATAAATTTCTTGCCTTAATCGTGTTTCCAATCAGCGGGGAATCGAATAGTTGAAGTTACGTCGGGCTTTTTTTCCAGTTTTCTTAATGAAAAAGAAATCCCTAAAAATGTACTTAGCTTACCTTATTTTCGTGGATTGGAAACCATAAAATCATATTTAAATCATTTAATGTTAATGTAGTGTTCTCTTATAACAATACCATTAAAGATATGCTAATTAAGAATAGTCCCGTAAACAAATAACAACATCATTTACAAAAATTCCTTGTAAGGATTGCCCATCGTTTTACGTGGTCAGTCTAGTACAAAATTATGTGTTTCGGGTTAAGCCGCATATGTATTCAGTTAGAACAGCCCAGACTTCAAATGCACTGTTTATCCATCTGAGTGAAAAATCTCATTGTATTAATTGGGGGTGATGCCTCGGTAATTGGCTAGATCTAATGATTATCCGTTTCAAGAAATTTTACTGGAATCGGCAATTATACAAATCACTAATAAAACAACCTAAATCTTAGTCTGGGAATGTACCATTTGGACCCCATATATTTGTAAGATGTTTATGAAGGACCTCAAATAAATGAACACTAATAAATTAGTCCCACATGTTATATAGTTATTAATTCTCTCTCTCTCTCTCTCTCTCTCTCCCTCTCTCTCTCTCTCTCTCTCTCTCCCTCTCCCTCTCTCTCTCTCTCTCTCTCTCTCTCTCTCTGGTTCGATATTTTTCTCTCCCCTCTTTTCTCTTGCTCGATATATATATTATATATTTATATTTCTTTCGTCTTTTCATTAACTAATAATTTTTTTTGTTTGGGAAAATTTGTGGTAAAAATTTCATGATATTAAATTGTATATGCTCCCGTGTTGTTTTCAAAAATGTACTGTTTTTCTGGAAGAATCACTTGTTTACCGCGGGTATCTTCAAGGGTGTGGTTAGCCTATGACTCCTCCTCCTCTCTGTAGAGTGAAAATCGCCCTTATGGCTAATTTGGTAGTGTCAGTTGTATATTAAGCCTTCTATTGACTATGGTGTTCTTTGTAAACCAGTATGCGTCATAAAGGGTCCGAATAGGACCGAAAAGTACTCGAGCCAAACTCGTTTTTTTTTTTTTTTTTTCATTTTTTTTCCTTCGTGGCAAAAAACCTTTATTTATACATAGCATCACGTTTTATATACTTCGTGATCAAGGTATCATATATATAATATATTTCATATATGGACATTATCAGGTAACGAGTATTTAACAAAAAAAACAGTTACTAGATTAATCACGTGCTTTGTTTAATTTTATGAACAATACGAATTTATCTAATAAATAAATCTACTTATGACCAGCTTAGGACCGGCAAATTCACTTAGCTAATATAGGAAGAGATCCAAAGGGTTTCTAAATCATTCTGAAACGGAATAAACCATTAAATTTTCATGAAAATAAAATCACTGATTCATCTGTTACTGATAAACAATCTTCTTCTTTTCCCATTTTTGTATAGGAGATGCTCCCTTTCAGGAAACCTCCCCGAAGTTTCATCTGTTACTGAAAGACAATCTTCTTCTCCCCATATTTGTACGAGATTCCCCCCTCCCCAACCCCCTCCCTTCAGAAACCCAGAGAAGATTATATTATCTAGCTTCAGTCTGAAGTCCTGAACCCTGCACCAGTACTTTCTATAAATTCCTGTTACTCTTCTTTGCTTTTACGTGCAAAAAATAAAAAACTTTACTCGCTTTGTATCCTTCTTCCCCCAAGACAATTCATGCAAAGACCTTTTGCCTGAATATGCACATTTGGAATCGGAGCTTTTTTCGCTCTAAAGGGGCTGACTGACTGCTCTCAAACGTTCAAGCGGAGGTGCAGTGCGCTGCTTGAACTTGCTACCCTAATAAAATCAATTCTCCTGTCGCTTTTTATATAATTTGCCTATATTTTTGTGTTTTTATTCACTGTTAGTTTATCTCTATTTCCTTTTCAATAAGTCAGGTCTCCTCTTTTTGTATTTTCTTTGACCTCCTTTTTCTTGTTTTTAATTATTTTTCTGTTTTTATTCATTGTTGGTTTATTTCTATTTCCTTTTCAATAAGTCAGGTCTCCTCTTTTTGTATTTTCCTTGATCTCCTCTTAATTGTTTCTAGTCATTTTTGTCTATTTATTAATTGTTGGTTTATTTTCATTTCCTTTTTAGTAAGTCAGATCTCTTCTTTCTGTATTTTCATTGACCTCCTCTTATTTCCTCTTAATAATAAAACTACATATTTTTTGGAAGCTTGAATTTCATGTCAATGGCCCATGATGTTGTGGGCTTAATCCACATGAATAAGTTTCTTCTGAATATTAATTCTATATTTTCCTTGACCTCCTCTTATTTCCTCCTAATAAAATTACATATTCTTTGGAAGCTTGAATGTCTAGTCAATGGACCCATGATGTTGTGGGTTTATTCCATATGAATAGGTTTCATCTTCTGAATATTAATGATAATAAGTATTTACGTAAATTCCATCTGCAGTAGATGAAGGCGCTGTGACGTCATCAAAAGGAAAATGAAAATGCTCCCACTTAAATATGCTGCTTCATGCACACGCCAGAGAGTCTCTTTGGTTTGCATACTATAAATATGGAGAGCCATCGGATCCATATCACCGATTCCCGGGAATTTATTCCGCCTCTCTGGAGTTAAGCTGATGAAGTATCAATGTAAATGCGCGAAGGATTGAATTCGGAATGGGCAGGAATACATTTGGGATCCTATACACGCATACATCCTTTGGTGTGTGCTTGTGTGTGTGTGTGTGGAAATCCTTTCCAAAAAAGCATTAATGAAGGGGCGATTGACCTTGATAATAAAATGGTTGCGGGATGAGTTAAGTGAGCATTTTTTTATTATTGTTTTTGGAGTCATTATATATATATATATATATATATATATATATATATATATATAAGATAAAAAAGCCAAAATGTACACACAGAACAGCAACGCATAAACCTGGTTGTTCCTCACAGTTACTGCTGTTTTGGCGGGAAATTTGCTGTCTTCTGATTGGCTGTTGCTGACGTCATCAACGACTCATGCCACATGTCATTGACGAATCATGCTACGTCATGAAGCAATTGCCATAAGCCCCAAATGTTTCAACACTAAAATGTCATATGATTAATCTTATCACGTTTCAGTATTTATCACCATTGTCACAACGTTTTAAAACTCGAAATAAAATCTATTATATTAGATATGAATAGGTAAATTCTCTTTAAATCTAGTCATTCGGTATTTTTCGTGATAGTTACCAGTTTCGTTTTTATGGGCATGAGAACCTTTTTTTTTTATCCAAGGACTCTAAAGTGACATGACAACTATATTGATATTTTATTCAATTAAAACTATAAAATCTAATTACCTTTTTAATGGCTTATTATCTGCTTATCTATGTTTCCAAATAATTACTGTGAGAGATAAACGACAATTAACACCGTAAAAATGACATTTTAAAGAATTTTTATTCACCAACTTGGCTACAATGGCGGAAGGTGTCGTCTGCAAAAAATACCAAAGATAAGACTAGTTGGTAACTTTCTTTGTTGAGAAATACAGGGAATACTACGTATGCAAGCCAAGAGCCTGTATCATTATACCTCCCGTGAATCCATACCATAATTAGGTATCAAAATGCAAGAGCAGACATCAATAAAGTGGATATTTGTCTTAGAAATCAAATATATCGTTTTTTTAAACTAAGTGGCAACTGTCGATTACGTCACGGCGTCAACAGAGAGAATGGGAAGTCATCTACAGACCCGTTCTTTATTGTGGTCGATTACGTCATCAGCTTTAGCTTACAGTTAGTTTAATGTCATATATTTATCTCTATTTATTGTTATGTCTATAGTGAGTCGTGTCAATGTAAGGCAGGTTATTTAGTTTTAGCGAATCGGTCTCGATGTTGATGATTGATGTGCAAATTTTTTTATTGCCTTCTCAAAACAGAGAAAGATGCCCTACTGACGATCTAGCTCTGTTGAAATGGGCAGAGTGAGTGTTCGTATATCTATAGAACAACGCCCTGGAAACTCAGAGTCACCCCACATTGTTCTGTATTATTATTTTTTTTTTTTTATTTGCTCTATCACAGTCCTCCAATTCGACTGGGTGGTATTTATAGTGTGGGGTTCCAGGCAGCCTCTAGTTTTTCTAGATTCCTTTTCAGGGATCTTGGGATCGTGCCTAGTGTTCCTATGATTATGGGTACGATTTCCACTGGCATATCCCACATCCTTCTTATTTCTATTTTCAGATCTTGATATTTATCCAATTTTTCCCTCTCTTTCTCTTCAACTCTGGTGTCCCATGGTATTGTGACATCAATGAGTGATACTTTCTTCTTGACTTTGTCAATCAACGTCCTGTCTGGTCTATTTGCACGTATCACCCTATCCGTTCTGATACCATAGTCCCAGAGGATCTTTGCCTGATCGTTTTCTATCACTCCCTCAGGTTGGTGCTCGTACCACTTATTACTGCAAGGTAGCTGATGTTTCTTGCACAGGCTACAATGGAGGGCTTTTGCCACTGAATCATGCCTCTTTTTGTACTGGTTCTGTGCAAGTGCCGGACATTCGCTTGCTATGTGGTTTATGGTTTCATTTTTCAGATTGCACTTCCTACATATGGGAGAGATGTTATTTCCGTCTATCGTTCTTTGAACATATCTGGTTCTTAGGGCCTGATCTTGTGCCGCTGTTATCATTCCTTCAGTTTCTTTCTTTAGCTCTCCCCTCTGTAGCCATTGCCATGTGTCATCGCTGGCTAGTTCTTTAGTCTGTCTCATGTATTGTCTGTGCATTGGCTTGTTGTACCAGTCCTCTGTTCTGTCTGTCATTCTCCTGTCTGTATATTTCTGGGTCTTCGTCTACTTTTATTAGTCCTTCTTCCCATGCACTCTTTAGCCACTCGTCTTCACTGGTTTTCAGATATTGCCCCAGTGCTCTGTTCTCGATGTTGACGCAGTCCTCTATGCTTAGTAGTCCTCTCCCTCCTTCCTTTCGTGTTATGTAAAGTCTGTCCGTATTTGCTCTTGGGTGTAGTGGTTTGTGTATTGTCATATGTTTCCTGTTTTCTGATCTATGCTGCGGAGTTCTGCCTTCGTCCTTTACACTATTCCTGCGCTGTATCTGATTACTGGCACTGCCCATATGTTTATGGCTTTTATCATATTTCCGGCGTTGAGTTTTGACTTGAGTATCGCCTTGAGTCTCTGCATATATTCTTTCCTGATCATGTCCTTCATCTCTGTCCTTCCATTATTCCCAGGTATTTGTATCCTATCTCATCTATGTGTTTGATGTTGCTCCCATCTGGTAGCTTTATCCCTTCAGTTCTCGTTACTTTGCCTTTTTGTATGTTGACTAAGGCGCATTTTTCTATTCCAAACTCCATCCTGATGTCCCCAGATACAATCCTTACAGTCTGGATTAGGGTATCTATTTCCTTGATGCTCTTACCATACAGCTTGATGTCGTCCATGAACATCAGATGGTTGATTCTGTTGCCTCTTTTCTTCAGTTGGTACCCGGCATCCATCTTCTGTAGTACTTTTGTCATGGGAATC
>NC_061090.1:59615807-59621016 GCF_015104395.2 Macrobrachium nipponense | reverse complement strand
TCTCGTTTTCAGCTAAAGGTTAATTTGATATTTCCGATCACAAAGGTGACCTGACTATGATAATGCTGGGCTACTGTTTATTATCTAATAAGTTTCTTTTAACTTTATGAGAGATACATTCATAGGATATGTTAGAAGGAATTTACATTGAATGGGCTAAAAATGTAATAAACTCATCTGAATATTATATACAGTTTTTGAAAATATTTTTCTGGACAAATTTATTTGTATACAATATTCAAATATACATATATTTAAGGACATTATGTCAAAATGTTTATGATCTAATATTTTTTTTTTACCTTTATGAGATATATTCATAGGATATGTTAGAAGGAATTTACATTGAATGGGCCAAATATATAATAAAGCTCATCTGAATATTATATATAATTTTTAAACATATTTTTCTGGGCAAATTTATTTATATACTTATATTCGAATATACATATATTTAAAAGAAATTTCATTGAATGAGATGTAAATCTGTCAAAATTATCTGAATGTATATAATATTCTAAAAATATTGTTCTGGACAAGAACTTTATTTATATGGATATATTTAAAAGAATTTCCATTGAATGAGATGTAAATACATCAAAATCAACTTAATACGCTACGTTTTTTTAATATTTTCTATGGACATCAAATAAACTCATAGGACACACATATTTAAAGCAAGTTCAGTTATATGAGCTATAGAAATATTAAAGTCTATCAGGGAATTATATATAATTTTTTTGCTGTCTAAGAAAGACTTTTTATAGAACACGAACATTACAATCAACAACACTTATATAGGATACAAATATCAAAAGTAAGGAAAATTATAAATGTTTAACGAACTTACGTAATAATCCAGTTACAGAACACACGAAAATATACAAAAATCCGCCCGAACATTACAAAAAGGACCCCCAGACTGAGGAAAATAGCCATTAATATTCTCAAAAACTAACTTACTTTTATCATACTGATGGTTATCGGGACGAGGAATATATTATCGTTAGGGTTAGATCCTTAATTTATATGTAAAAGTCGAGATTCTTTGATAATTGTCTTGCGAACACAGGAGGGGCATGATGGCATCCCTTTGAGCTCAAGAATTTCCTAAAAGAAACTCTCTCTCTCTCTCTCTCTCTCTCTCTCTCTCTCTCAAGACGATGCTGAATACATAATGGGAAAGCAAACTGTTTTCCTATGGAACAAAAGAGATTCTCTCTCTCTCTCTCTCTCTCTCTCTCTCTCTCTCTCTCTCTCTCTCTCTCTCTCAAGCCACTACTGAATATAATGAAAAAGCACACTGTTTTCCCGCGGGACAAAGGAGATTCTCTCTCTCTCTCTCTCTCTCTCTCTCTCTCTCTCTCTCTCTCTCTCTCTCTCTCTCTCTCTCTCTCTCTCTCTCTCTCTCTCTCAAAGTTATTGAATATAATGAGAAGGAATGAAATGGTTACAGCTATGAACTGTTCCCATGAGAAAAAAATATGAAAAATGAACTTAATTTGTATTGCTTTGTGCTTTTCATTAATTTTTGTTACTGGTTTATCAAATATTATCAAAGTTCTAATAACTGTTTTTTTTAAAAGACAAGTATACAAAGAAGTAAAGACGATGCTCTGGAAAGATTGGGAATTCACGTTTTATGATAATGATAGCAATTGTTTGAAAATATCCCTTCTAATATCTAGATCACAATATGTCTTCACAAACCACAATTTATGAATGATTATCGAAATAGTACATCGACTGCAAATTTCATCTGTTTAATTAATGTTCCTAGTGACGTGATGTGATCGTTCCATGATTTGATGCCAATTTTCCATAATATATTTCCGACGCTGCTTAACTCAAATAATCCTCTTGGAAAAGCAAGTATTCGTGAGGTACGTACGAACTTTTAAAAAAATAATAAACGATCCTTAGGCAGGATTTAATTCCTGCAAATCCAGAGAAATATTTAATATTCATTTCGAGAACTCTTCATTCGCCTTTTCCCGGAACCTCTTGGCTGAATGAATGCAATGCACAAACCCCTCCCCCCTTACAACCCCCTCCTTACCTCACAACCCCCTTCTGAGAATGCTCAGTTCGTATGCAGCCTTCAGCAAGTTGAAAAGATTGGTATGCACGAGTGTATACTGAATAGGGATTGTTTGTTTGTTTGTTTAAAAGGATTTTATGCCTTTGTTTGTTTATACTGAAGTCGTGATTGGTTTATTAGGGAAAGGTGTTTAGATAACAAAGGATTGTAAGGGCTGTTTATATTCGTTTTAAATTATTTTATATCTGTCTATTTTGAATTAGGTCGTGATTGGTATATTGTGGAAAGGGGTTTAGATAACATAAGATTGAAGGGACTTTATGGTTTGTAAAAAATATTATTTTATATATTCGTCTATTTATATATTGTGGAAAGGTATTTAGATAACATTGGATTAAAGGGACTGCTTATGTTTGTAAAAAAATATTTTATAGATTCGTCTGTTTATATTTAAGTCATAACTGATTTATTAAGGAAAGGTGTTTGGGAAGGAAAGGAATTTACGAAAAGAAAGAATTTTTTTAGAGTAAAGTTTACATATATGATGCACAGTTGCCTCATGTTACATTGTTTTGTCTCCAAGTTGTAATAGCTTTAATACAGACTGAACCAGGAAATGGTGTTTTTAGTAAGGTAATTATTCTACAATAAACTAACTTTTTTTGGGGGAGAACACCTTAATAAAAAACCACAATAAACATAGGTGAATTAGGTTTTGGTTTTGTAAGATTTTCTTACAAAAAACTGACAATCTTTAACAAAAACTACAATAAAACCTTGAGAATTTTATGCTATATTTTTTTTTATGTAAATATTATTTTTTTTAACCGAAAATGGACAGACACTGCAAACACACACACTGCAAAAAAAAAAATAATAAATAAAAAAAAAAACAAGTCAGGTGAATCTTTTTGTTGTAATTCTATAAGAATATTTATCCTATAATAAACTCACTGATTCTAGTTCCCAACTGGACATCCACCTTCAGAAAAAAACATCATAAGAAAGTGATAGAATTTTTTCTTTTTTTGTTTGTTTCTGTAAGAAAAATTTTCTACAAGAAAAACAGAACAGATGTATAGGTAACAACTAAATGCAACCCTCCAAAATAGAATGATAAATAAATAATTTAAAAAGCCTTACAGTCAGAGAGGCTCAAAGAACCTGAAATTGAATCCACTAAACTTGAATAACCTCAGCTGCCCCCCCTCCCCCCCCCCCCCCTCCCCCCCCCCCCCAAAACCCCCCCCCCCCCCCACCACCACACACAGGTAGCTGTGGCGTGAGTGGTGAGAATGACCAGTTTTGTAAAAGTCAGAGTCCTGAATGGGGGAAGGGGGAGGAACCCAAAGAACCAGGTATTTAGTAGGAAAAAAATAAGGTGTGATGCCAGAGAGGATCCTCGACAGGATGGGGAAAAAAAAAAAAGGAAAGAAAGAAGAGGAAGTTTATATATATATATATATATATATTATATATATATATATATATATATATATATATATATATTATATATATATAATAGACCATCATGATATTTCGTCAGTTTTAATCTTCTGATTTCTGTTTTTCTTTTATTTATTTTTGTCTTCATATATATAACGAATTCGTGTGTCACCACAAGGCAGTAAAATTAATATTTTTAGTTGACATTCCTATTTTGGGTTCCTGCTATTATCAGACGACTATTTTGGAGAGCTGCTCATATCTTCAAGATTTCAATTCAAGGAAAGATTTCCATTATTGCTTCGTGTGATGTATATACATGTATATATATATATATATGATATATATATATATTTATATATATATATATATATATATATATATATATATATATATACTATATATATGTATCCATATACATCACAAAAAAGCAGTAATTGACATCTTTCGAAATTGAACCCTAAATATAGGAATGTCAACTAAAAACACTGATTTTAATGCCTAGTGGTGACACACGAATTTCGTTAGATTTATGAAGACAAAAATAAAATAAAAGAAAAACAGAAATCAGAAGGTTAAAACTGACGAAATATTTTGATGGTATGTTGAGTCACGTACAGAAAAAAATATTAATTCATATTTAATTTTTTTTATCTGGTTTCTTGCCTCCAAAGCATAATACCTATGACTCATGCGACGTAGATGGAAAAAAAAACGATTAACTTTAAAAAGAATGTGTCAGCTCTTTGAATTTTATTTATTGTTAGAGAAATTTTTTTGTATACGAGGGGCGAACTGGCGCCCATTATTGTTTGAATTGGTAATCGACGCCAGCAAGCTTACATAATAGAGATATACATTTTTTACAGCCTTGCATTTTTGTAACAATACAGGCGGCCATACAACGAATAGCTGTGACGTAAAAATCACATTATGATTGTAGTTACTGATATTGTTACTTGATGGCATTTTGTGAATACGTTAGAAAACTGACGAATGTACAATAAACGCGTGATGTTCTATAGAGAGAGAGATCGCATACTGAATCAGTCAGATAATTGCTGAATCCAAATTAGATCTATGATGTGCTTTAGAAAGCATATGTCCTTTTTTTTGAAAGTGTGTGTCTATGATATACAGGAAAAACACCAATATCCATTTCATTATTTAGCAGATTTTATAAGGGGAATTCTGTCAGATCAGAAAAAAAGGACTTTGGATCAATAACTCATAATAAAATTTAGCCCGTTTGATGCTCCTGTGAATCATAGTGTTTATTTAGCCGTCCATAATAAAATACAGGGTAGTTAAAAAGGCTGTGTCTTTGATATAAGCTGTGTAACTTTTTTTTGTTTTGTTTTTGTGATATAAATATAGATTGCAAAACAATAAGAAGCAGAGGGAAATAGAGGTGTTCTTATCTTTTAATTTACGTTTTGTAATTTTTTTTGGTGAAGCAATTGGATTTAACTTTTTTTTTTTTTTTTCAATGTGGAATTGGTGATGCGTTTATCGATAGTCTATATGTTTTCAGTGTCTGGGCACAAACGTTAAGGTTTTAAGGGCACTGATCACAATAATTTATATATTTTTTTATATAGTTAGGATAGGTTTTTTGAAGTATGTGTATGGCCTAGTAGTTAGTTAACTGTAGTGGTTAGAGAAGGGTACTGGATAATGGAAACTCCATTTTTTATTTTCCCTCGTGGCGTATACCTTCAT
>NC_061090.1:59598307-59605807 GCF_015104395.2 Macrobrachium nipponense | reverse complement strand
AGAAGAATTAACTCTAAAAATTAAATATAAGAATAACATTTATCAGCCTTAGCTGAGCGGAACTGCCACTTATTGAAGAAATCGTAATTACTTTCGAAAACGTAATGAAATAATTTGAAGAAAATCCAAATTTATGGATATGTAGTTTGAAAGTTTAAATTACTTTCCAGAATATATTGAAATAACTTAAAGAAAATCCAAATTTATTGATATGTAATTTGAAAGTCTACATTACTTTCCAAAATGTAATGAAATAATTTAAAAAAATCAAATGTATTAATTTTCCGATTGAATAATAAATCACTTTCCGAAATTTAACAAAACAATCTGAAGGAACCAATTTTTAATTTTCCGTTTAAATGTCTAAGTCACTCTACATTTGAACAAAAACAATCTCAAGAAATCCAGATGTACTCGTTTTCAATTTGAAAATCTACTTCTCTGTCTAAAATTGAACAAAATAATCTCAATAAACCGACGTTTGATTTTTTCCTTAAAACAAAAAAAATGTCAGTTACAAACCAAACAACATTTGGAAACATATCATAATCTCCCTGAGTCATAATGAAATAAAGAACCAAAAACAGCTGCGTGGGATGTGTTTGACCACTTCGCATTAACATATTAATGAGGTCTCCCCTCCCGCTTTCAGCAGTTAAAAGAATGTTAAAACAAAAAAATTCTGGAAACTCATTATGTACAAAATGGTCTGCATTTCACGCTGCGAAAGGCGAATGATATTAAAAACAATAAACTTTTTTTATGTGATTTCTATATATATATATATATATATATATATATATATATATATATATATATATATATATATATATATATATATATATATATATATATATATATTATATATATATATATATCATATATATATATATATATATATATATATATATATATATATATACATATACATATGTAAGTGTTTACATAATAAAAATATGTAGTTAGTTAAATCTGCCGAGTTTTTCAAAGCAAAGCAAATTCCACACAATAAGCGACTCTAAGCAGAGTGGGGAAAAAAAGCGAGTTGGTTCATCACATACCGATATCTTTTGAATTTAAAAAGGATTTTTCCTATGAAAACACGACCGTATAAAGTAATCAGAACAGGTTTTCGTTTTTTTTTTAATACTTAAAGTTATTATAGTAGTGGTGGATAAAAAGCCCGACTGTACGCGCCGTAAAAATTAGAATATCTTGTTTAAATTCTTTAGTAGACGTAATATCCTGTATTTACAGACTCACCGTCTGTTGTTCGAACTTCTCTAATGAGAAGTCCGGTATAAGCGAGCGCTTACAGATACCTCTATAGTTATAAAAAACATTGATCTGTATCTAGTGTAATTGTAAGATTCATCTAGGGGTTTATACAAAATATTATCTTACATCCTGCAAAATAAGGCGTGTTTATCAAAGGAAAATCCTATAAACCTTCAAACATATTAAAATCCAGTTTGAAACAAAAATGAGACAGTTAATCAAATAAATAACTTATATAAAGGAAACTATACATTTGTCTCATAAATCGTAACATTGTTCAAATGACCCAACAGAATTCTCCCACAACCGCAGTCGCACTTTGCACGCAAAATCTCGAGAAGCATGCACCCTCGAATGTCTTAGTGCGTGTAAAAAGACTTTGCTGGGAAATGAAATTTTAATCCTTCCCGACACTGAAATATAACGATTTCCGCGAACAAAGCCCTAAAAGTATACATATCGTGGATACGGAAGTTATAAATATCGCATTTTTTATTGTTGCTAACTTTTAATCACGCCCAACCCAGTCGTGGATGAATCTCTCTGATAATCTATCTAAAGTAATATCCGTAAAGTCATCCAAGCAGAGGTGATTCAGCAGAAATTTTTTTTTATCTTTTACCTTAATACCAGGAAGTTTCTCCACTAGCGAGTGATCTCTGGGAGAAAAACAAAAAGGATGTCATTGAAAAACTAAATACGGTCTAAGGACAAACATAAAGCTATATACGTACCTTCGTGTAGAACCCCAATGAAATTTCAAAATAGAGATAAATGACGAAGTTGAAAAAATGTTAGTAATAGGAGTCATTAGGAAATCAAATAAGCCCATATAATTTTGCCCTCCAAATGTTCATGCCATTTAAAAGATCGGACTTGGGCGTATCTGCGTTAGTAGATTTCTGTCGAACTTATTAAACAAGGGGGGCCCAAACGACTCCCGATAGTTTCCAGTGCCATGTACCGACGACATCTTATCTCTGTTAGCTTAGATTAAATTTTTTTTCACCAACTTGGACTTACTTAAAAGTTTTTACCTGATACCATTACCTAAGTGATTGTACCTCATACACCGTTTTCAGCAACACTCAGGCGGACATTATCAATTTTTTACGTATGCCTCCGGCTTACGTTGCGCCCCAATTACAATATAGTGTTTGGAGACTTTTAGGGATACCCTACATGCTTATATGGTTGTCTATAATCTTTCTAAATACCCTTAGAAGTGCATTCACATAAACTAGAGCTAGTGCTACCGGACAAAGACAAATAATCTCAGAGTAAAGTATCTAAATGTGAGTTTTTTTAAAAAACCGTACATGTTATCTAGGTTTTATGTGTCTAGTCAAGGTCTTAAAGGAGTCCAAAGTAAGGTGTCGGCTATTCATAACTTCCGGTACCTATTAACGTAAAAGGGGGATACAGCACTTTTGCGCTGTAGTGGGTATTACAATCGTATGTAATATGTAACTCTTCAATCATGACAGCTCCTTTAACAGATCTTACGAAGAAGAGCGTAGATTTATTATGGTCTGAAAAAGCATCAACAGGCGTTCGATATCTTAAAAGCGGAATAATGCAGCTCACCTAACTTAAAAATCCTTGATTTAAATAAAGGAATTTTTTTTTTTTTATTGCAACAGATCGCCTCAGACCAAGGGGTAAGAGGGATACTACTTCAGCAATATGATAAACAGTTCTTTCCTATAGCTTTTTATTCACGTAAACTAAAGCCCTCGAAAGTAAATATGCAGTATAAGCAAGGAAGGGCTAGGTATCTTTAACTCACTAGTACATTTTTAAGTTCATAATCTATGGCTATCCTGATAAAGTCCTTACTGGTCATGAGTCCTTTACCGAGGTTTTTTCAAAGGCTTTAATAACAGTCAAAAAGGAATCGGTCACAAATGATCATTCAGGTCTTTGGAGCCAAGATAAGATATCTACCTGGGAAAGCAAATATCATAGCTGACGCATTATCCCGCAATCCCGCACCATACCGCAAAGAACCATTAATTAGACTAAAAAATATAGAAACATCCGTACCTATTGTTAAAACGTATCTAAACAAGAAAATTCCTTAACCCAAGAGATCGCGAGCATTGAATATCTGGGTTGGAGCGCAGAACTGTTACAAACTGAACAAAGCAAGAGTCAACAGACATAACCCAAACAATAAACACTTCGAACGGAAACAGAGTCAGCGGCAATAAACACCAAACAACTAAAAAACACTTCGAACGGAAAAACAGGGTCAGTGTCTAAGCAAAAAACAATAAACACTTCGAGCAGCAACCCTAAAGCAAAAGTATATTTAAAGTATGTGTATCAGAATAATGTAATCAAATGTAATATTATATGTAGGTCTGTGACGAGGAAAACCCGAAGAACAACACAGCAGATGGACTAACGACCAGGTAGTAGTAATAATCTCTTTCATACCAATCGTCATAAACTGGTTGCATTCCGTCATCCAGGGTTCTCTACTATGTCACAGAAAGCCAAATCACTATTTTACTGGCCTACAATGCTTACAGATATAAAAAGCACATAACTAATTGTAACACGTGTCATGAAAAACAAGGGATACACTAAGACACCTGTCAGTTTAGGAGCCTATCCTGTGCCAAATCAATCCTTGAAAGAATATGACTTAGAATTATTAACAGAATTACGAGTCTGACAGAGGGAAATAAACACTTCTTAGTGTTAATAGTTCCTTGACACGTTATATAGAATTAATAGCACTAAAAACCACACGCAATGAGTGCGTTAGGAATATTTATGAGTGCTAAATCAGTAAACATGGAATTCAACACATGATAATCTGACTC
The DNA here is from genome assembly GCF_015104395.2 of Macrobrachium nipponense. Classification (NCBI taxonomy): domain Eukaryota; kingdom Metazoa; phylum Arthropoda; class Malacostraca; order Decapoda; family Palaemonidae; genus Macrobrachium; species Macrobrachium nipponense. The sequence goes on along the minus strand of NC_061090.1, from coordinate 59,601,695 downwards.
GGGTGGTGTAAATCAATAATAATCTCCATAACACGTGGTGTGAATTCCTTTCCATTAAGAAAAACCAATAATATATTTTATCACCCAGAGTCAATCGGTTTGGTAGAATAACTGATAAATTAAATAGGAAGTGTCAATGTCTTACGAGTTACAACTCGTGATGTTGGATCCGAACTGGATTATAGCGGTTCTCGCGGTTTATACCTTTATCATTTATATCTTGTATCTATAGAATTGATGCCGCAAGTAGCCTTATACGGTACGCCGCTAGAACACTTTTTCCACATATTCAAAGCCAACCATTAATTTATCAAATATATATAAAAAAATATATAAATAAACTAAATATAAAAAAAAATAAGATAAATATGGATACAAGTGGAGTCAATATATACACTCCGTAAGAAGTCGGAAGGGTTACAAATTATAAAATAAAAGAATCACGATAAAATCAATAAGCAAAACGTAACCATAGATAATTAAATATCCAAATATATATGCGTAAAGAGTTTGAACTCTAACTTAACGCTTTAGTAATGACAAATAAGCTAAAAGTTCAAACATATATCCAAAATCTACTGACATATTGTCTGTCCCGTGATTATATTCGTAGTCAATAAAAAAAGAAAAAAAAAAATTAAATAAATAAATAAATAAATAAAAATAATAATAAATAAAAATAAAATAAAATAAAATAAAATAAAAGAGATTTTTAAAGTCAGGAAGTCTAGAAGTGAAAATGTTATCTATGAAATAATCCTATATGAACTCTTATACAGGGCTAATAATATATATAGAATTTGTATGGAACCAAAATTTTTTCATTAGTTTGAATAAGAATATTTAATTTAACATAATTACAATTATGCAGATTCCAACATGAAACTAATATATTGTTCAATTTTGGTACTGTTTTTTTTTTCAGACATTCTTCTCATGTGGGTCGAGTATTAAAAAACAAAAAATTTATCCTAAAGTCGTATCTCTTACAGCAGGTTAGCGTAACTCTTAGCTGGCTGAGAGCAATCTCCTGCCAAGTGACGACGTCATCATTGCCGTATCAGCATTTGTTCCTTTTAACCTCAATAATCTGCTTACACAGGCTTCATCTGTGTGTCGTCTCTGCTTGCAGCAGGTTGCTGGAGAAAGGAATGCTTAGCCCGAACTTCTCATGGGCAAGGCAGACGTTAGGTACAAGTGTCTATCGGTATGCGCAATGCAACTTGCAATCATTTTAAAAAAAATTAATAAACAAAATAAGGAAATAGAATTTCTATAACATCAAAATGAATTAATTTTTTTCTGAACCTCATAGACATTTAGAAGTATCACGATATGGATATGGATTATTTACTTGCAACATTAGCTTATTACAATCCAGGTAAATCACATTCATAGGAAAATGTCACATTTTCTTGAAAAACACAAATTTATTACAAAGAAATTTAGAAATTACATAGGGGTTTTTTTCGTTGCACTCCTACCTATTAATAAAGTTTTTAAAAATAACCTCAGAGGATGCGCGCGAGAATATTGAATATGAAACTTTTGTTAGGGCACATAGAATCATGATTAATATTCTCTTTGACTCTTATGTTGCCTGGCAATCTTACAAATAGCTCCGTTTTCCACTTCTTTGTCTAGTAATTCACTACCAGTAATATCGAATTTTCTTTGGGATTTGTATTGATATCTGTTTATTTGTTATAATTATGGATATTTTTACAGTCATCATAGACCTGGATAGGTTCACTCATTGTTAATGCCATGGATAAAAAAGTTTGTACAGCGGACTCTTTTGAATTCCAAAATATCAGCGAATTCATGTGGTTAAGTCTGGTCTAAATGGCTCTCTCCCCTCCCGTATTTGGATGTGTCTGAATTTACTTTGCCCTTGTGACAAGTATAATTTAACTTGCAGGCTGATTAATGGAACCTGGTTACAGTATCCTGCAGTACGAGAGTTTAACATCGCAACTTCAAAAAATCGTTCGTCGCAGCGGACGACTACAGTCAAGTAACAACCGCCTACAATGTGAAAGGAATTTCATGGACTTCTTCGACCGACACCGTATCTCGTCGTTAATCTCGTTTTAATGCGAATGCTCCGGCGGCTGACGGAATCGACTACGAATAATGACATACTTCCGACAATTACGACCGAAGGATATTCAACTCTACTTTGCTGGCGAAGGACTCGTGCTGGGATGATCTATTCATCGCGAACGTAATCGTGTAGCTTAGGATGCAGAGAATAAGTATGAGCGCAATATAGAATGTTGGACCCGCCCAGGCAAATTTTCCCCTTGTTTTAACCATTGAAAAAGGCCGTTTCATTGGGCTATAGGTGGTTGTCTGGAACTGTGTAATGGACGAAAAGTTGTTCGAACGCTAGTTAAAAGTGAAGTAGTATAACCTCGGTCATGTATCCTATATATTATAAAGCATCATGTATCTTATATATAAATGATCATAAATAACAGAATCGAAATATATTTTTTGCGTGTACGCACTAGGATCTATATATAAATGATCATAAATAACGGAATCGAATATATCTTTGCGTGTACGCAATAGGAATCTATTTAAAGTGCAAAAACATCCCTATATGGCTGGGGGAATCATTTTATGTTAAATCTTATATGAATCCATATACTTATGTATTAACAAATCAGGTAGCCTATAATCAATCTGTTCCTTACCTTTTATCTTACCAATATCTGCAGGTATTTATGAGTTAGTATATGAATTAATGAATCGATATATAACATTTAGCATAAAAATCACGAATCAATCAGCATAAACATTAATAATTTTATCAATTCATATATGAAATTTTTTATCAGTTAAAATATGATTTTTATCATGTTAATCTTCATTCTATGCAATTATCAGAGTACATTAGTATTTTCTGTAGCATAAGTATCTTAAAGAGATGAAGTGAAAAAACTGTATCATTATATATCACGTGATCACTATTATTTACCAATATCATTGTTTTATATTTATTACTTGAATCGATCATGTACACCATGAATTTTTTTTTACTATATATATATATATTCACATAGTGTCTGTATCACACTCCTATAAGTCAAATGCAAGTCAAGTTTGAGTAATATTCCAGTAGCTGGTTTTGGTAGCTGACCGAGCTAATGTAAGTGTTTACAATAATAAAAATATGGAATGTTAGTCCATATATATAAAAGATTGCTTGCAGGAATGTGATCAGACTAGAGACGCTAAAGATGGACGTATACAATAAGTTTGTAGGCTAAGATAACATGCCGTCACCTGTAGTCATTCAATTGTTTATAAACATTAGTCCAAGCTCCCTGCTTGAGACAACTACCGCCTACTGATCTGTAGCGTGTCTCATTTGATTGTG
>NC_061090.1:59580807-59590807 GCF_015104395.2 Macrobrachium nipponense | reverse complement strand
CGTGGGATCTCTGCTTTTCTTAATTGGACTCCAAATATGGACTCCTTTTGAAGACGACACGTTTCTGAACCTTGCAAAAGAGGAGATGTTATTCTAATTATTTGTTCTCTAGTTACATAATCAGCGAGAGAGAGAGAGAGAGAGAGAGAGAGAGAGAGAGAGAGAGAGAGAGAGAGAGAGAGAGAGATGCTGATATCTCCTAATTTTAAACTTGTTTATATATTCAGACAATTTTATGTTAATAATCTTTTTACTTAGAAAATATATACATTTTTCTCGATTGCACAACTAGCATACATAATTACAGAGAGAGAGAGAGAGAGAGAGAGAGAGAGAGAGAGCTAGAGAGATAGAGAGAGAGAGAGAGAGAGAGATAGACAAGAAAATCACTATACTCCTAATATTAAACTTATCCATATCATCAGAGAGAATTTTTTGTTCATGATTTTCTTTCTAAGAAGAGAGAGAGAGAGAGAGAGAGAGAGAGAAAGAGAGAGGAGAGAGAGAGAGGTATGCTGCTATCTCCTAATTTTAAACTTACCCATTTATTCAGAGAATTTTTTTTTCATGATTTTCTTTCTAAGAAGAGAGAGAGAGAGAGAGAGAGAGAGAGAGAGAGAGAGAGAGAGAGAGAGAGAGGAGAGAGAGCTGAGAGAGGGAGACTGGAGGAAGGGGAGAAGAGAGGGGGGGGAGAGAGGAGAAGGGAGGAGAGAGTTTTTTCCCCCCCCCCCCCAGTGGTTTCCTGAGTGTTCCAGTGCTTGGCTGGACAGTCTGAATTTTTATGAGATAAGATATCTCTCTTTTTTTCTATATTTTTTTTTGATTATTTGATAAAATGCAGTTATGAAAACACAATAAATCAAAGAATAAAGATATACAGGACAACAGAGCCAAGTTGGTGGAGGAAATTGCCATTAAACACAAAAGTGGCTATATATTTTTTTCATAATTTTTAAATTTTTTTCATTTAAACATACCACGTCTCCACTTACCATTTGTATTGGTACAGATGAATAGATGGCAAATGAGCGTCCCTTGAATATTTTTCACAGCAAAACAGGCCCATTCAGAGGAATTAAGTAAAGTCATACCAGCTCTGAATGAACTCGAGAACTAGACCGGCGAAATTTTGACACTGCTGAACAGTCGTGGGACCATAAGTGCCCCCAGGGGGTAACCTTCATGATTTAAGCGTTTCACGGCTATTTTAATCTATTCAAAGGAATTTACTCATTTCCATGAAGTACTTTTCTCAGGGGAGTTTGGTGTGAATTGGTTTATATTCTAGGAAAATCTCTCTCTCTCTCTCTCTCTCTCTTTCTGTCCTCTCATCCTCCTCTCTTCCTCTTTCTCCCACTCTCTCTTTCTCTTTGTTCTCCTCTCTCTCTCTCTCACTTTCTTTCCGCCTTCTTCTTTCTCTTCCGTCCCCCGCCTCCCTGTTCGCTCCTCCCCCCCTCTCCTTCCCCCATTTCCCCCGCCCTTCCATTCCCCCTCCCCCCCCTCCCGTCCCCCTTCCTCCTCCCCTCCCTTTCCCTCCCCCCCCCTTCCCCCCCCTCCTTCCCCTCCCTCACCCTTCCCTCCTTTCCCATTTCCCTCTTTTCCCCTCCTCCCTTTCCTCCCCTTCCCCGCCCCCCTCTTATCTCTCTTTCTCTTTGTTCCTCTCTCTCTCTCTCTCTCTCTCATCTTCGCCTCTCTCTCTCTCTGTTTTTCTCTCGTCCTCTCTCTCTCCCCCCCCCTCCTTCTCTCTCTCCATCTCTCTTTTTTTCCTCCTCTCCCCTCTCTTCTTTCCACTTCTTCTTTCTCCTCTCTCTGTTGTTTCCTCTCCTCCTCCCTCTTCTCTTTCCCAACCTCTTTCTCCCTCTTTTCTTTCGGTTTGTTCCCGCTCTTCGCTCTCTCCTCTCTCCTCTCTTCTCACTCTCTCTCTCTCTCTCTCTCTCTCTCTCAGCAAATTAGGATCCATCATCGATTATAGAATTAAGCTTTTTCATATATATAGTTTTTCTCCTCTAGTTCACAAATCATCAAAAATACCTCTTTAGCTTCATTCTCGTAATTTCGACAATTTTATCGTATTACCCACAACAATATAAATGTCTATTTATTCGATAAGATAGATTAAACTTGGCACAACAGACAATCTTTAGCAATGCACAACTGGCTTCTAAATGCTTAACGAGATCGGCATTTCCCAAAATTCAAAAATTATTTTCAAACCAAAAAATTAACCGAAAACAGAAACCATTTTTATTTCGCGTCAACAACAGACCACCAACAGGATGATAATAAGATGATATCAGAATCCAAATTTTTTAAAATGAAGCAGGCTGCATTTGCTGTTCTAAAATAGCGCAAGATATGTGGCCGAAAATGCCCGCGTGGTATGTCAGAAACAAAAGAGAAACGTTTGGAATTACAAAAAAGAGTAATAGATAAAATATAAGAATAATAAACAAGAGTCATGGGATCTAGTGTACGATATTCATTAGTTCTCTCGGGATCGATTGGGGGTTCGTACAAACAAACAAAAACAAACGAAGGAGACCTCGATACGAAGAATGTACAAACGAAGAATTGAAACCTCACGAAGATGGAGAAGGAATTTGGGCCAAAACTTCAAATTCATCTGGAAATTCTGTCTAAAAAATTATTATTTTCCTAATTGATCTACTGCTCAAAATAATTCGTTTAAAACGTCATCTATACGGTTACAGGTTTTATAATGCTCGGGCTTTTATCTTATGTAAATACAACGACGAAAAATAAATAAGATAATTAAGACATAGATAGAGAAATTAGAGTACATATAATAATAATAATAAAAAAAAAAACATTTATCAACCTACGACAGGGAACAACCTCCTCTTTGCACAGATGTCCACAGAAGGATTCACAGAGTCAAGAAGAGAGCGAAAAATGGTTTAACATCTAGGAAGAGAATCTCTCTAGTCTTCTCCAGTTGGATTGGTTAAACCATTAGCAATGCTAATCCTGGTTAATCTAACATAGGTTGGAAAGAGGCTATAGCATTATCTAGGTGTAGCTGTTCATTGGATGAAAGATAGACAGTCTCTCCTATGCACCAATGAAAAAATGAATAAATAAGTTAATAAAAAAAATTGATACAAATTTCTAAAAAATAAATACCTAGATACGTAAATAGGTAAATTAGTGAATAAATTTATATAATGATATAATCGATTTAAAACCTAATTTAACATAGAATGTCAGACGAACTCGGTAATCCAAATAAAGATCTAAAAAAAGGCAAATATAAGCTTAACAACTGTTTTTTAATTAGATTCTAAGAATCATCACTGACTATCAAAATTCAAGTCATGATCAAAAACAGACATGAATATCCACCCCTCCCCCCCCCCCCCGCCCCCCCCCCCCCCCCCCCCCCCCCCCCCCCCCCCCCCCCCCCCCCCCCCCCCCCCCCCCCCCCGCCCCCCCGATGCTTCGCCTATGAATCAACTGACGATTCCGAAAACTTCTCAACTTCATCAGAACATCTCATTTGGCTGGAGAGAGAGAGAGAGAGAGAGAGAGAGAGAGAGAGAGAGAGAGACGGGAGGAGAGAGAGAGAGAGAGAGAGATGGTATTCAACAAAGTGATTTCTTGATATGGAAAAGAATAGAAGAATAAAAGAGAGAGAGAGAGAGAGAAGAGAGAGAGAGAGAGAGAGAGAGAGTGCATTAAACAAAGTGATCTCTTGGTATGGAGGAGAGACAGAGACAGAGACGAGAGAGAGAGAGAGAGAGAGAGAGAGAGAGAGAGAGAGAGAGAGAGAGAGAGAGAGAGTTTCCACTTGTTAACTTCGATATTGTCTTGACGCCCTATTAATCAACTGACGTTTCACTAAAAACTTCTCAACTTCATCGGAACATCTCATTTGGCTGGGGGCGCCGAGAGAGAGAGAGAGAGAGAGAGAGAGAGAGAGAGAGAGAGAGAGAGAGAGAGAGAGAGAGAGAGGGGGATGGCATTAAACAGTGTGATCTCTTGATAAGGAGAAGAATAAAAGAGCGAGAGAAAGAAAGGTGAACATACAAAAGGAGAAGAAGAAGAAGAAGAAGAAGAAGAAGAAGAAGAAGAAGAAGAAGAGAGAGAGAGAGAGAGAGAGAGAGAGAGAGAGAGAGAGAGAGAGATGAACATACAAAGTGCTCATTAGATATTATCCCAGACTTCGAAGACTTCCATAAGTCTTAACTGCTGCATCATTTGCAAGTTTACACCCGGAGTTCGAGACACTGTCTCCAAGAGAGAGAGAGAGAGAGAGAGAGAGAGAGAGAGAGAGAGAGAGAGAGAGAGAGAGAGAGAGAGAGAGAGAGAGAGAGAGAGAGAGTTTCCACTTGTATACTTCGATATCGTCTTAACGCCCTCCGCTTACGAGAATACTAACAGATTCTGGCGAGAAGGTTATGTTATTGGTTCGTACAGTAAAGTTATGCACGAAAGCGTATTTCGTACTCTCTGCACGGATATGGAAGCTTCTATGAATATTGAAATAGTGAGGAAATATAGTAATAAAGTTTTGATTCGATGTCAGAATAGGGTTGACATCGAATGAATGAGGAAATATAATGATAAAGTGAGGAAATATAATGATAAAGTATGAATGAGGAAATATAATGATAAAGTGTTCATTCTATGTTAGAATAGGGTTGACATAGTATGAAGTCTAATGTTCAGGCTGAATCAACAAAATTTATCATCCTCGAGAAGTATCTAAGTATTTAAAATTAAATAAAAATAATCAAAGAGATATTAACATTTTTCAATAATCCGTAAGTAAGGTGTTTAGTGGAGCTTATAAAATTTTGCACGTATTTCTCAGTTTAATATTAATTATATAGCAATAAAAAAAAGTTAACAATACTTAATTGATAAGTAGGAAGTTTAAAGCACTTTATAGATGTTTACAGATATTCTTCTGTGAAATATTACTCATATCTAAAAAAAAAAGATATCAAGTATAGACTTTATAACAATTATAGATTTAACAGCAACCATTCTGTCAAATATAGGCTTTATAACAATTATAAATTGAACAGCATTCTGTAAAATATGTTTTATACCAATGATAAATTTGACACCTACCATCCTGTCAGTTATAGAATTTATAACAATGATAAATTTGACAACTGCCAGTCTGTCAAGTATAGACTTTGTACCAATGATAAATTTGACACCTACCATCCTGTCAATTACAGAGTTTATAACAATGATAAAGTTGACACATACCATTCTGTCAACTATAGACGTCATACCAATGATAAATTTGACAACTACCATCCTGTCAATTATAGAATTCATACCAATGCCAATTTTGACAGCTATCAATCTATCAAGCATAGACTCTATACCAATGATAAATTTGACGCCTACCATTCTGGCAGGCATAGACTTCATACCATTGATAAATTTGACAGCTACCATTCTATCAAATCTGGTAGCACTGGAATTCCAGCAGCCATCTCCATGAATATGCATAGACGCAACAAAGCCAATGCTTCCTATATATAGATCATAGGATTTACAGTATCACTATACGGATAGTTTGAAGTTTGAACGTCTCTTGTTGTATTTATATATATAGTCAGAGATGCATCTGTTTCCCCAATCACAGGACAATGGTGAGGTATTTAACAATTTAATTCTGATAACTGAAAGGTTCTATTTTATCCAGTTCAAGTTCACGCATCTGTTTCCTCAGTCATAGGAAAATGTTGAGGTATTTTGAATTTTCATTTTCCCACATTTTAAATTCAGGCGAAAATGCAATGCATTACCACACTGGTGCTATTCTTCTTACCTTTTAATATCTTTTGTTTTATCTATGCATGTATTAATAAACTATTTTTTTATAAGTGGGGTATCTTCTTTCTGTATTTCCCTTTACTTCCTCTTACTTCTGCCTAATGGACACCTTAATATTCTTCAGGAGCTTAAGTTTCAAGTCAGTGGCCCATTTGGTGGGCTTGTTCCATATGAATAGGTTTCGTAAATTCTAAATAATAACAGAGAGAGAGAGAGAGAGAGAGAGAGAGAGAGAGAGAGAGAAGAGAGAGAGAGGCAGAGAGAGAGAGAGAGAGAGAGAGAGCTTTAAGAAAAGTTAATGAGTGATTTTACGTATTATTATTATAGATATACGTCCTCGGCGGCTTTTTCCGTTCCCTTTCTCGTAAGAATCCAGACACACAATCATTTACTGCGGTGCTGCTGCCTTCCTTCCACAGATTTCCTCCTCCGCATCGCATCCTTGAGAAACTACCGACGCTTTCATTAACGTAATGGAATTTCAATGGCTGAGAATTAGTTGGGGGATCCCTTACAGTTTCAGCAGTTTATTCTAAATTAATTGGTAGTGAGCGTTTTGTATTATATAGATGTATATATGTATATGTATGTGATATATATATATATATATATATATATATATATATATATATATATATATATATATATATATATATATATATATTATATATATATCAATAGAAGGATCCACAGTAATATCCTTGTTTATCTAGATATAATGTTTATACAAAGCTAAAGCTTTCGTCCATCCTCCTGTGGACTTGATCACTAAGCAAATGAGACATGTAATGGTGAAGAATTCCAAATAAACATAAACAAACAGACAAAGAACATTAACAAGGTTAAAAAATTCGAACAAGTCATTGGGTCGTTTGCCTTTCCATAATTCGCTGTGATCTACGAGGCGGGACAAAAGCGCCGGTCTCTTCCTGAATGACATCTTGACGGTCGTTAACCAAAAAGGTAGTTTGTAGATTAGGCTCTTGAACGGGCGAAGGATGGCTATTTACATTATCAGATTGAAGGAGGCTGTACACATTTCTGAAGTTCTTTATTCTGGCCCTTTTGCAAATTTCTTCACTCAAAAGTAAATTGTTCTGTATGCCAGTATTCCCCTCAAAATGTCATTCAAAGTGATGAGAGCTCCTTCCACAATTCTCCTAGTGGTCCTATCCGCACTCTTATAAATAACTTTTCCTCCCTTGAAGTCGATGGCATGATCGGAATCCAAGTATGCTTGGCATGGCGCTGTAAACGTTGCCAAACGGCAAGCTGCAACATGTTCACGTTTCCTCTGGTCCAGAGAAGGACCGCTTTCACCAATATAGCATTTGTCACAATTTTTACATCCTATAGCATAGACTACAACATCGGTGTTGGTTTCTGCAACTGTTTTTGATAATTTTCTTTTTAAGAGTATTAGGGTATTGAAAAACTACGCTATACCCATGTCTTTCTTTTCTAAGATTATTTGGAAACTTTTTTCACGGGTCATGATTATAAGGAAGGGGAAGGCATTTAAAATTAGCAGTCGAACAGCGTTCCCTTGGATTATAAACATCTTCTGGCTCTAGAAAGACATCTGTCGATAAAAAACTTGGGGTAACTAACTTTTTGAAAACTCGTAGTCAAGAATGAATTTCCTGGTCAATGAAACTAGGGTCACAAACTCGAAAAGCTCTAAAAAACAAATTCGTCAGAACGTTGCGTTTGATTTTCTCGTCATGATATGAATAAAAATGTATGTACGTATTTGTGTGAGTACTTTTCCTGAAAAACGAGAATTTAAAAGACTTATTTTCGTCATCCCTGTGGACAACCAAGTCTAAAAATGGCAGACGCTTGTCGACTTCCCTTTCCACTGTAAACGTGATGGATGGAAGAAAACTATTCAGTTGTAAAAGAAGCTGATCAAAACTTTCGGTTATCGTCCTTAAAACAATAAAAAAAATATCGTCAACATATCTTACCCATATGAAAGGTTTCAAATCATCTGGAAGATTGTCCACAAAAAGTATTTCAAAAAATTCCATACAAAGATTAGCTAAAACAGGCGACAACGAGAATCCCATAGCAACCCCTGCTTTTTGTTGATAGAAATCTCCTTCAAACTCAAAATATGGTGGATTCTACACACGTCTTTATAAGCTCACAAAACTTATTAATATGAATAGGTGGCGTGGAATTTTCCTTCTTCGGCAATTTTGACCAAATTAGCTAGAACAAATCAAGAGGCACATAGTGAATAAGGAGACGATGTCCAGACTATACATAATTCCATCCAAATTTTTACCCATAATTCTATCCATGAAATCAAAGATTATGTTTATAACATTTATTCCAAGGTGACATTTTACACAAGTCAGTAATTTCCCATTAAGTGATCTTGTTGGCGGAGGTTTTGGGTGATCTTAGTGGGTAATATATCTAGCTCCCATCTTAAACATAATCCTTGATTTCATGGATAGAATTATGGGGTAAAAATTTGGATGGAATTATGTATAGTCTGGACATCGTCTCCTTATTCACTAATGTGCCTCTTGATTTGTTCTAGCTAATTTGGTCAAAATTGCCGAAGAAGGAAAATTCACGCCACCTATTCATATTAATAAGTTTTGTGAGCTTATTATAAAGACGTGTGTAGAATCTACCATATTTGAGTTTGAAGGAGATTTCTATCAACAAAAAGCAGGGGTTGCTATGGGATCCTCGTTGTCGCCTGTTTTAGCTAATCTTTGTATGGAATTTTTTGAAATACTTTTTGTGGACAAACTTCCAGATGATTTGAAACCTTTCATATGGGTAAGATATGTTGACGTATATTTTTATGTTTTTAAGGACGATACCGAAAGTTTTGATCAGCTTCTTTTACAACTGAATAGTTTTCTTCATCCATCACGCTTTACAGTGGAAAGGGAAGTCGACAAGCGTCTGCCATTTTTAGACTTGGTTGTCCACAGGGATGACGAAAATAAGTCTTTTAAATTCTCTGTTTTCAGGAAAAGTACTCACACAAATACGTACATACATTTTTTATTCATATCATGACGAGAAAATCAAACGCAACGTTCTGACGAATTTGTTTTTTTAGAGCTTTTCGAGTTAGTGACCTTAGTTTCATTGACCAGGAAATTCAATTCTTGACTACGAGTTTCAAAAAGTTATGTTACCCCAAGTTTTTTTATCGACAGATGTCTTTCTAGAGCCAGAAGTATGTTTTATAATCCAAGGGAACGCTGTTCGACTGCTAATTTAATGCCTTCCCCTTCCTTATAATCATGACCTGAAAAAAGTTTCCAATAATCTTAGAAAAGAAAGACATGGGTATAGCGTAGTTTTTCAATACCCTAATACTCTTAAAAAGAAAAATTATCAAAAAACAGTTGCAGAAAACCAAACACCGATGTTGGAGTCTATGCTATAGGATGTAAACAAAAATTGTGACAAATGCTATATTGGTTGAAATGAAAGCGGTCGTTCTCTGGACCAGAGGGAAACGTGAACATGTTGCAGCTTGCCGTTTGGGCAACGTTTACAGCGCCATTGCCAAGCATACTTGGGATTCCGATCATGCCATCGACTTCAAGGGAGGAAAAGTTATTTATAAGAGTGCGGATAGGACCACTAGGAGAATTGTGGAAGGAGCTCTCATCACTTTGAATGACACTTTTGAGGGGAATACTGCATACAGACAATTTACTTTTGAGTGAAGAAATTTGCAAAAGGGCCAGAATAAACAACTAACTTCGAAATGTGTACAGCCTCCTTCAATCTGATAATGTAAATAGCCATCCTTCGCCCGTTCAAGAGCCTAATCTACAAACTACCTTTTTGGTTAACGACCGTCAAGATGTCATTCAGGAAGAAGACCGGCGCTTTGTCCCGCTCGTAGATCACAGCGAATTATGGAAAGGCAAACGACCCAATGACTTGTTCGAATTTTTTAACCTTGTTAATGTTCTTTGTCTGTTTGTTTATGTTTATTTGGATTCTTCACCATTACATGTCTCATTTGCTTAGTGATCAAGTCCACAGGAGGATGGACGAAAGCTTTAAGCTTTGTAAAACATATTATATCTAGATAAATCAAGGATATTACTGTGGATCCCTCTATTGATTTCTTAGAAGCACGATACAGTGTTTTTATATTGCAATATGTAATATATAAGTATATATCTATATA
>NC_061090.1:59563307-59570807 GCF_015104395.2 Macrobrachium nipponense | reverse complement strand
CATTGACTGCCTTTCCTTCTTGTGTTGACTTTATCTCTTAGAAGAGATCAGTTGCCGGGTCAATATTTTTGTGCGAAACCCCCCCCCCCACCCCCCCCCCTCTTCTCTCTCTCTCTCTCTCTCTCTCTCTCTCTCTACGAGTATCTCTGGTGCTCGTTGTTTGGGAAAATAAACTAACAATCTTCACGGTGCTGAATTGAAAGATCGAACTTGAAACGTCAAAGGCAATTTGAGGTTTTAGATCTCGTTAGCTTTTTGGAGCCTTTCCGAGGCTGGTTGAGGAGTTTTATGAATCAACATGACGGTTTACCTGTTTTTTTTATCTCTTATTTTTTCCCGGGCCTGGATAATTAATCCGTTTGATTTACAGATGAGGAATATCTCGTGAAAATGCTAGATTAAATTCAGCATTGATTTACATTTTTCGTTCGGAAGACACGGTTGTGATGTTCCTCAAAAATTGCGTATGGGATTCAAAACTATACAGATATATTAATCTGGAAACCATATTTGAGAGGGTAATATGGAAGCGTTCATCCTCTTCCCCTCCACCCAACAATCCCCTAACACTCATATGGACACGAAAATTACCACCTTGTGCTCACACTTAAATCCTATTTTCAATGATTCCGGTATTAGTTTCCACAAGCCACTGATCTAGCAATTAATTCAGCACAATCGATTCAGATAACCTCCATTTAATAGTAGTGCTTTGCCAAACAATTAACTCAACACAGTCACTTCTCAAAACTTCTATTTAATGAGAGTACTATTCCAAAACAATTAATTCAACACAACCTCCATTTAATGACAATACTTTCCCAAACAATTAATTCAACACAATCAATTCCAATAACTTCAGTTTAATAACAGTACTTTCCCAAAACAATTAATTTAACACAATCATTTCTGAAAACCTCCATTTAATAACAGTACTCTCCCAAAGATTTAATTTAACAGTCAATTCAGAAAACCTCCATTTAATGACAGTACTTTCCCAGAGAATTAATTTAACACAATCACTTCTCAAAACCTTTATATCATAATAGCAGTGATACCTACCTATTTCCTTACTGAGAAACATTGCTCACCTACGTCAGAATATTACATGAGACTCTGAGAAATATGAAATAATTTCCTTATGGATTTTGAAGCCTGGTCTTCAACAAATATTAATTCGTTTTCTATTGATTGACGGATCGGTTAATAGTTTATTTGGTTTGGTGGGAGAAATGAACTAGGTGCTCCTTGATAAGTTACATCTAGGGTTTATAAAGAGGATAGGTTGTGCCGTCGTTTTCCAGAGGTCGATTCGTGTCGACCATATTAAGAGATGTTTAAATATCAGTAAGGGTGAACATACCACACTGACTTACGTATATGGGATAAGAATAACACGCTTATGTGTGGTGTAAATATATATATGTATATATATATTATATATATATATATATATATATATATATATATATATATATATATATATATATATATATAAATACAATACCACCAAACGTGACTGGAATATCTGGAAGTAATAAAAGTCCACACTTATGTAAAATGTTTATTAAAGATACATAAAAGACGGGAGCTTTCGTCTACTTGATCAGTAGACCTCATCAGCCGTACTGATTTTTTCCTTTTCAAAAAAATATACAAAAAAGTTACGAAGGACAGGCAGGACTCTGGAACCGTTTCCAAGGGAGATAGCAACCAAAACAAACTATCTCAATCATGTTATTCCCTCGTTCAAATGTCTGGCCAAAAGACGAGCCGATCGTCGTGGTTGAACTACCTCGTCTGGGTGTTCGGCTGTTCCCTCGTCCAAAGCTTCTGCATCGGCACCTGTACATTAATTTTTATTCACACCATAGCCAACGTATAAAGTCTAATGTAATCGTCAACATGGTAAGAAGAGGGCTTCGGATTTGTGATCCACAGTACATAAAGAAGGAAATGGAACATATAAGAGAGGTTTTCAGGAGGCTAGGATACCCAAAGTATTTTACTGACCAAGCGTTTACCAAGGCTAGAAAAAACTTTTATAATCCACCGACCGGGAAATACGAATTCAAAAGAAGTCAGTGTATTCTGCTTCCTTATCATCATAGTTTGGAAAGGGTGCACTATTTATTAAAACAGAATAAGGAAAATATGTTGGATTTAGCTTTTAGGTATAATACCTCGTTAAAATCAAAGGTGATTAGGAATTATGAAAAAGAGAGGAAAGATGACGTTGGGGTTTACGTGGTACCGTGTAAAGATTGCAAAAAGTGTTATTATGGGGAATCAGGCAGGGGATTAGGTATAAGATTAGAGGAGTATAAGCGATCATGTAGGATGGGATCGAAATATAGTTCAGTTGCCAGACACACGTTAGAGTTAGGGCACGTAATTGACTGGGAGGGAGCGAGAGTAATTTACAAAGATAATAACGTATGTAGACGCAGAGTAGTTAAAGGGGTTCTCATTAATACTTTAAACGTGTTTGATTTTAACAAATCATTTACCCAAGAAGATACATTTTTAAATTATTTGGTTCTTAAAACTGTAAATATTAGTACAGACGTTGTTTGCACTACTCCTATTGCCCAGGTTGTCTCTCTTTCTCTTGCCCAGGCATTGGAAGGAAGAACCCCCATTGCAGGTGCCGATGCTGAAGTTTTGGACGAGGGAACAGCCGAAACACACAAGAAGAGGTAGTTCAACCAGCGACATCGGCTCGTCTTTTGTTGGCCAGACATTTGAACGAGGGAATAATATGATTGAGATAGTTTGTTTTGGTTGTTATCTCCCTTGGAGACAGTTCAGAGTCCTGCTGTCCTTCGTAACTTTTTTGTATATTTTTTTGAAAAGGAAAAATCTTTAGTACGCTGATGAGGTCTATGATTAAGAAGACCAAAGCTCCTGTCTTTTATGTATCTTTAATACACATTTACATAAATGTGGACTTTTATTACTTCATCATATTATATATAATATAAAAAAAATATATATATATATATATATATATATATATATATATATATATATATATAGATATAAAACAACCGATGGTCAATCTCGTTATCACATTTTAAAAGGTAGCGATGGAACAAGAGTGGCCAAAGGCAACTGGCAACACATTCTCTCTACTCTCTCTCTCTCTCTCTCTCTCTCTCTCTCTCTCTCTCTCCATCCATCTTTCTTTCTCTCTCTCTCGATATACCTGCCCCTCCATTATCTAAGGTCATCAAATCAGAGTTCGTGAATTACAAAAATATGCATTTATTTCAATAGCAAAGTATTAACCGAATATCTCAGATTCTTAACAGAATGATTAAATGAAAAAAATGTTAAACTCAGTAGCCCAAACAACTCAGATAACCCTCGGTAATCAATCAAACACTAACATTAGTTTATCCATAACACTAGGCACAGTCAGCATAGTAATTAAGTCAGTACACCATTTCTCCAGATTAATCCCACTCTTCTCCAGAACAATTCCTCTCTCCAGATCAATTCCCCACAGTCCAGAATCGCATGTTAGAGGACAGGAGAACACCCCGGTAAGCACAAGAGAATAATCAAAAGATCATATAACAGAACATCTCTGAAATAAATATTCAAATACAATCCAGCCACACTTTGGCCAAAAATAAAATATATAACACTCACCCATCAGCACAGTATTTCACTATCACTTACCAACAAACAACTTGGCAGAAGCATCCTTGGCTTCTGCTCCTCTCCGAAAATAGTCTCTTCTCGGTAGCACTACATTTCATTATGTCGGGGGAAAAGTGCACACATACGTACAAACCAACACTCAATGTTCACGCCCATAAACTGCTTGAGACCAGTTTCAAAGCCACCTCTACATCAAGCTCTCATAGCGACAGGACGAGGTACAGATTTACTAAGACAGCAAACTTGATCACATCACCTCAAAGAAAGATGCGTTAGCATTCCTAAGCTATTACTCGGACCACTGTCTCTAGGGAAGTTAAATGATGAGTCTCTACATTCAAAGAAACGTCATAGCATATCACATCATATATCATTAATCATATTATCTTAGCAAAACCCCTCTTTATGTAACAGATTGCTCGGCCACCTCTAAGCCAGCACCAGCCTAGCCACAGGACACATAAACCAGCTTATACATATAAAAAACACATTGGCCGGCTCATTAAACACTATGATAAAAATAACTGCACGTCCCTGGCAGCAGCCTGCATATGGGCTATAATAACAATTGGATGTAGAAAAACATTTCTTCATCTTGAACTTTGTCACACTCCCATGTATGTGATTGGTCGGTAGCTGTACAGACACGTGAAACATGCTGTAGAAAGGCGAAACGCCTCCTCGTGGAAGACAACTAGTGACTCCCGTAGTCCAAAAGCACTGAAGAACCCTGTAGACTCGTAGAAACTCTCGCATGTGGGCAAACATCAGCAACATCTCTGCAATCGCTGATGGGCGTCTTTGCTGGCGGCGTAGGGGAATGATGTTTATGGTGTTCAGTATGTCAGTCGTGTCATTGGTCAATTAAAGAAAAATTAACCCCAGACATACTTCTGTCAAATAATGACCTTAAAAAATTCCCAAAAATACTAACTGAACATTTTCCCAATTAACCCCATTAATATGACCACTGAACTAATTTCCAACTACAACTCGTGAAGGAACTCCATAGGATCGCTAAATCACAAGTCATTATTATAACCCCGCAAAGAAAAATACTAAATTTCCAACTCAATTCTCCAATAATATATAAAAAAAAACTCTCCAACATCACAAATTAGCACACACACTCCAGAACTCAGAGAAACTCTACGGGCTTCTGTCATCACATTTCAAATTCACCAATAAAAAAAAGCTTAAGAAACCCAGCCCCAAGTAATTACCAAAAATGTTCTCTCAAGCTCTGATATTTCAGTATTCCACAAAATCAGTTAGAATTCTTTACTGTCTAACAGCAAAAATCCCTTTTTACTGCTTATATAATTAATCTCCATGGAACATAATGCCAAACACCCATTTTATCTAATTCACGTACCCCGACAAATTACATCTCCCGTCCAAAATGGAAATGCTATGTAAGCTCAACCCCAATTACGACAAATCTCGTAGGAAAAGAAAAAAATAACACAAATAACAACAACAATAATAACAAGTGAACTTTCCCATTACAAAGCACATAATATATATAATATACATAACCCAACTTTTTCCCTCATAAATGCAACATGTATCGTTACGGAATTTGCCATCGCAACAATTTCATCGATCAGAAGCGACCGAAAACAATCCCCTTACGTAGATACATCTCCGTGAAATGCCAAAATCAGCATCTCTCAGAATAGTGCAAAACTCTGAGTAATCAACACTGAAGGAAAAGAGAGTCAGCAACCGGACTCATCATGGCATTGTCAGCAAAAATCCACCTGGGAACACATCAGGTGCTTGAACTGCAGTATAGAAATGTCTAGTCAGACTTGCAACTTCAGAAACCCATGATTTTCCAAATATTTATACTAACACCCTTATTCTCCAAAAAGCCCCAAAAATTGTCTTCAAAGACATAACTCCCAAATGATACTGCTCAAACAAATTATCACCTATTCAGGATATAAACTACGGTAAACTCGCAATTCCAAAATTATATGCTGCCAAAAATAACCCACTGCTGAATATGAAAAATGCAACATCTCCATAGGGACTCATAAAACTGTAACGCAGTAATGCCACTCAAATATATCACCATGTTAATAATAATACCACCCAGGCAATATAAATAATTCCCCTCCATTTCACCGATAACCACATAACACCATATTCCCTCTATTTCGCCAATAACCCCATGTGGAATAAAAACAAGTCTCCAAAAAATGTTATATCTCCAAGCAGGGTAATCAAAAAAAAAAAAAAAAAAAACTCTGTCCCCAAAAAATGCACTCAAAGCATCTAGCTGACACACTAAAAAATATTACCACATATCTCCTCTCGCAAACGTTTCTATTTGCAACAAAAATGGATGCAAAAATAATTGAACTAAACATAGCTCTCACCACCATAGGCATAAACTGTGGAATATCTCCAACAAAATAAAAAATATCAAATGGCCAAAATATTATATATCCAATTATATCTCCAATTATATCTCCAATTCTCCAGTAAAATAACTGAATGTCACAGTCAAAAACTATAAACTCTCTGTTGAGCATAAATGGTGAGAAGGGCAAAAACTTGGCAAATAAAATTGCCAAGGAAATTCTAGAAAAAATAAATTGCCAGTGTGCCATAACTCATTACAACAAAACTCCAATGCAAAGGCTTCCCCATATTCACTATGGCATAGGCCACTAGTAACTTAACCAAGTTTCCTATCTCTGGCAAAATGGCAACAAACACAATTGTGCAAGAGGCCAACAATTTCCGGATCACAAATATCCAGAAAAAAAAGATGTAGTGCCATCATGTATACATTCAAAAATACAAAAATTCTCCCCTAAATCTCTCAGCAGCATCAAACAGCTGAAATTATAAATACATTCCCGAACAATGACTCCAAGTCACGAATTGAGACATTAAAAATTTACACAAACTTTCTGGAGAGAAAAATAAATTCAAACTCGCCCATGATAAAAAAAACTTATGTCAGCGATGGCTAACGTCCAAAAAAGGGAAAAAGAAAAAATCAATGGCACTGTTGACTATTCCCGTGACACCTGTAACATCTGTGACTTACGTAGACTTCAAGCAATTGTCTGCTGAACTCATAAAGAAAAAAGAAAACCAAATCTGTGGTTAGTTCCTCCCGTATTCACAAAACATCACCACCCTTAGTATTCATTACAACACCCATGTTAGTATCAGTATCACCAGTATCAGAATTTGCCAGTATCAGTAGTATCACCAATATTAGTAAATATCAGTACTCGCCCAATATTAGCACTCGCCAGTATCACCAAAATTAGTACTCGCCCATTCACCAGTATTAAGTATGAGAATCACCAACTATCAGTACTCGCTAGTATCACCAAAATTGCCATCACCACCCATAAATCATTATCACATTCCCTAAAAATCATTACCACTATGACTCTAATAGAATCCTCATAAATATCTCCAGTAATGATAATAATCCTTCATAGTAATTCTCCATAAAAAATAATCCCCCGTGATAATAATTCTCCATAGTAATTCTCTGTAATAATTCTCCATAAATAATTCTATGTGATAATTCTCCATAATAATTCTCCGTAAATATCTCCATAAAATATCTCCAGTAGAGGCTTAATATTGCCATTCCCAAGTATTCATCACCATTGCCACACCCCCATAACTCCAATATCACCACCAATTATCACCAATGGCTCATCACCAGTCATCACCATTTTAAAATATCTCTGTGTCCCCAGTTATAAACATGCCCTCTACCATTGCGTAAAGGCATTCTCCAAAGCGTAAGGAAAACTTGCACTAAATTCATATGCATTTCATTTCAAAGAA
>NC_061090.1:59553307-59555807 GCF_015104395.2 Macrobrachium nipponense | reverse complement strand
TGTTAGAATCAGGAAAACGAAAATGCAAAATGCAAATAATTTTCGTCTATTGTTTAGTCGATTCAGTGTTTGTGCAAGTGTGTTTTGTATGTGCGTTTGTGTGTTTATGTTTGCATGTATACATGCGTGTAGAAAGCTTTAGCAAACAGAAAGACTATGGAGAGAGAGAGAGGGAGAGAAAGAGAGAGAGAGAGAGAGAGAGAGAGAGAGAGAGAGAGAGAGAGATGTAATTAATTTCAACTAATTCACTTTTGATTATAAAATTAGCTCTTTGTATTAGCCTGAAACGAGAGAGAGAGAGAGAGAGCGAGAGAGAGAGAGAGAGAGAGAGAGAGAGAGAGAGAGAGAGAGAGAGAGACTAACACACAAAAAATTCAGCATGGTCCTAATTTCTTAAAACAAAAGAAAAAAACACCGTCCATCTACACAGCTCCTAACAAAGTAAAAATAAAAGAAAATAAAAAAGTAAAGGGAACATCCCTCCCTCCTATAAAAACTCAGATACACATAAATTCAAACATAAGAGGCCTCTATTGTGCACTAAACGTCCTCGTATACACTTACACAGGCAATGAATTCCCTTCCTCTGTAGCGTTTTGATTGTGATAAGTCGACAGACTGAGACTCTGGGAATCTCGCGAGAAAGTGGGGAAATGTGTTTAGGATTTCTCTTGGGTCTTAGGCCTGAACGAGACAATTTTATTTTTTTATCCAGTTTTTATAAAATTTTTATTCTTATTTTGTTTATTGTGTTTTGATGGTTAAAGGGAGTCGTGAATATTTGGGCAATAATTGTTCTATTCTTTGTTTGTATTCATGTTCAGAATTTGTAGACAATTGTACTATAAAATGACATGTATCTCTTTTTCTGTCTAGTTCCTCGCTGGACGAGTGGTTTTCGCGCTCGGCTGCCAAGCCTGTGGTCCGAAGTTCGAATCCCGGCTCGGCCAACGTGGAATCAGAGGAATTTATTTCTGGTGATAGAAATTCATTTCTCAATTTAGTGTGGTTTGGATCCCACAATAAGCTGTAGGTCCCGTTTGCTAAGCGACCAATAGGTTCCTAGCCACGTAAATATATCTAATGCTTCGGGCCAGCCCTAGGAGACCTATTAATCAGCTCAGTGGTCTGGTAAAACTAAGATATACTTAACTGTTTCTGTCTACGTTTAGTTTGGTAATTTTGATATTTTTGTTAAATATTTTTTTTTGGTAATTCTTATTGAAATTTCGTATGCATGTGGTTGTATGAATATGATAATATGATAGGTTTTTATTATTATTATTATTATATTATTATTATTATTATTATTATTATTATAATAATAATAATAATATTATTATTCTTATTATTATTATTATTAATATGGTAATAATAATAATAATATATATAATAGTAATAATAATAATAATAATAATAATATAATAATAATAATAATAATAATAATAATAATAATAATAATAATAATAAGTCTAAAGGGTCCACAATAAGACAAAGTGTAAAAAGTCTGTGTATAATTCTGAAGACTTTACATAAAGCTTTGGAACTCTTCACTGGGTTCATCTTCAGTCCAAATGAACAAAAAGTTACGACAAGTACAGAGGTAAATTTAAAAACAAGAGTCGTTGAAGATCGTTGACAACGGTCGTTAGCTCGTTAATGGGCCAGGTGAAGAAAGAGGGTAGTTAACAACAACTAGGTGATACCCTCTCCCCTATCAATCCTTCTGGCTGCAATCCTGTTGGATCTTCGTACAGGTTGTTGCAACATTACATGAAGTCCTTCATCCAAGGGCGTAGATTGGGTACCGTTATCAGACTCCCCTCCCCCGGGGCAGCGGTTACCTGGACTGGGAAGAGGCAAGGCAGAGGCAGCATCAGGAGAGGAAAACAGAGCCTGTCCTACAGTTAAAATCTTTAAAAACATACTAGTAATATAAAATTAACAAATGGGTCCTCGTTGACAAAAGACTTGTTTCCTTTGAATGATTCTCCCAAACTTATTGCAGCTCCTCGACTAGTCGTCTGACATTTACATTGTTACTTTTAAAGATAATTTTAGCCTCGTTCCAGTTGGGTCTATGATCCATTCCTGAAAGCATGTGCTACTATTGCGCTGTTTTGTGATTGTAGTTCATAAGCTCGCTTATGTTCGCCCAAACGTATATCTAGTCCCCGTCCACTTTCACCAAAATATTTACTATTACAATCCATACACGGTAGTTCGTAAACGCCTGGGACTATGGGATTTTTATCATTGTTATTGTTTCTTACGAGGGAACGTCTTATTGTATTTTCATATTTGAACACAATTTTAGTTTCCTTCTGACTTTTTGTTTTTTAAACTTACCTCTGTACTTATCGTAACTTTTTGTTCATTTGGACTGAAGATGAACCCAGGGAAGGGTTCGAAAGCTTTCTGTAAAGTCTTCAAATTATACACGGACTTTTTATACTTTGTATTATTGTGGACCCTTTAGAACATATATATACTCTCGTGA
>NC_061090.1:59530807-59550807 GCF_015104395.2 Macrobrachium nipponense | reverse complement strand
AGTTATTGCCACAGGAAAGCAAAAATACGAGAATGGACACTGCAATATTAACCCGTCCGAGACCTCTGTAATCCAACTGCGTAAATCTTGACTATTAGGCGCCGGATATCAGCTTTCACCCGGTTATCCGGACGCCTACTCGATTATCCGGACGCGTAAAGTCCAGTCCGGCTCGTTCTGGGAAATTCCAGGGCACATTTCCAGGATTTTTTTTTTTTTTTACCCCGAAGTGGAAACAGATATTCGCGCTGAATTGAGACCGTTTGGTTCCTGTACGCGTTTATTTGTTTTCCTGTTTTCGTGTTTTAAACCTTTATTTGTTTTTTTCTCCAGAATTCGGAATTTTAGAGCCCTGTACTTCTTTAATGGAATTCCGCCGAGGGATATAAAGCTATTATCGTCGTGGGCATTTGTTTTTCATTTGTGATTTGAAAAGTCTTAGCCTTTTATCAATTTTACAAAGTTGAGGAATTTAAAGGCGATGGAATAATGATATCAGCTGAATCAAACACTGCTTAATTAACTGCGTCAAGGTAGCACTTGATAAGACCTTGCTGCTATCATATACATAATTCATGATTTAACAGATCACTATGTAAATTCATAGACATTGGTTTCTGGCGGTTTTTTTCTCGTTGACGGTCATTTAGTGCTTTAACTGAGAGTAAAATGGGCATAAAGGGATATACTGCTAAAATTAAAACACGCTAAGAGCACATATCAGTTGATGTATAGGTCCAAATGGTAATTTTCTGTCGATCGTATTCTAGTTAGAAATGAGATGTAAGAAGTATTATTCTGTTAATGAGTGATTAAAAAGTACAAAATAAATAAAAAAATCATTTCAATATATATAAATATATAATATATATATATATATATATATATATATATATATATATATAATATATATATATATATATATATAATATATATTATATATATTAACTCGTGGGAAAAGTTCTATAATGAAATATGAATTTTTTTAAGTTTGTTTTTTTATATTATAGATATATATATATATATATATATAGATATATATATATAATATATATATATATATATATATATATACATACATATACTTTTCCTACGAGTCAATTCACGAATCTTAGAAAACCGGCCAATTCCTGTAATCATTCAGTACGAAACACAAGCTTTCTAAGGCTTCGCTCAGTATCACAGAAACATCGCAAAAGATAAGGAAAATATATTGTAAAAATCTCGGATATGCTATAAAAATACATATTCTGCTTTATCAACTTCTCTTCTCAACAAACCAGTGGTTGCCATTAAGTTTTATCTGTTAAACCTCTTTGGTAAATGGGGTTGGAAACGAGATTATCATATCTGTAAGTCATCAGGTTCTTGGGAACGTCAGTTTTCCCTTATCTGGGATGAAGAATATCGAAACTTTATCAGAATTCCCCCGATTTACAAACGGACGCTAAATATGAAATATTTTGCATTTTCAACTGGAAAGTTATTTTGAAATGAAATGCTGCCGCAGCTGATAAGAAGTAAACAAAAAAATATCGAGTTTTCTACACGGCCTATAATGCTGTATGATACTCTCAGCTACAATCGGGCAGCGCTCAGTTGCTCCCAGGATGTTGTAAAAGAAGAAGACTTTCAGGCTCCAAATTGAGAAGGTATGAAGGAAGTATCATCACTACAATATACATATTCGACGGCTAAATGCAATCAGGAAACCTTGTATGCTCTTTAAAAGTTGAAAGCGCCAACTATAATCGTAATATCTCTTTCTCGAAATAAAAACCCCCAAAGGATATAACATTCTTTAACCGGGATATAACATTCTTTAACCAATCAGTCGAACTCAACAGATCACACACACACTGGAAAAAGAAAACCTATTCCAACCAGAGGATGAAAAAAAAAAAGAAACACCATTGACTTTAGCCTTTTCCTTCTTGTGTTACTTTATCTCTTAGAAGAGATCAGTTGCCGGGGTTTCAATATTTGTCGACACCTCTCCTCTCTCTAAAATCCTCTCTCTCATTCTCTCTCTACTCTCTCATCTCTCTCTGCTCTCTCTCTACGAGTATCTCTGGTGCTCGTTGTTTGGGAAAATAAACTAACAATCTTCACGGTGCTGAATTGAAAGATCGAACTTGAAACGTCAAAGGCAATTTGAGGTTTTAGATCTCGTTAGCTTTTTGGAGCCTTTCCGAGGCTGGTTGAGGAGTTTTATGAATCAACATGACGGTTTACCTGTTTTTTTTTTTCTCTCTCTATTTTTTTCCGGGCCTGGATAATTAATCCGTTTGATTTACAGATGAGGAATATCTCGTGAAAATGCAAGAAGTTGCTAGATCAAATTCAGCATTGATTTACATTTTTCGTTCGGAAGACACGGCTGTGATGTTCCTCAAAAATTGCGTATGGGATTCAAAACTATACAGATATATTAATCTGGAAACCATATTTGAGAGGGTAATATGGAAGACTTCATCCTCCCCCTACCCCCCTCCATCAACAATCCCTAACACTCATATGGACACGAAAATCACCACCTTGTGCTCACACTTAAATCCTATTTTCAATGATTCCGGTAATAGTTTCCACAAGCCACTGATCTAACAATTAATTCAGCACAATCGTACAGAATTAACATACTATTTAATAGCAGTACTTCGCCAAACAATTAACTTAACACAGTCACTTCTCAAAACTTCTATTTAATGAGGGAACTGTCCAAAACAATTCATTTAATACTATCACTTCTGAAAACCTCCATTTAATAACAGTACTTTCCCAAACAATTAATTCAACACAATCAATTCCAATAACTTCAGTTTAATAACAGTACATTCCCAAAACAATTAATTTAACACAGTCACTTCAGAAAACCTCCATTTAATAACAGTACTTTCCCAAAGATTTAATTTAACACAGTCAATTCAGAAAACCTCCATTTAATGACAGTACTTTCCCAGTGAATTAATTTAACACAATCACTTCTCAAAACCTCTATTTCATAATAGCAGCGATACCTACCTCTTTCCTTACTGAGAAACATTGCTCACCTACGTCAGAATATTACATGAGGCTCTGAGAAATATGAAATAATTTCCTTATGGATTTTGAAGCCTGGTCTTCAACAAATATAAATTCGTTTTCCTATTGATTGACGGATCGGGTTAATAGTTTATTTGGTTTGGTGGTGGGAGAAATGAACTAGGTGCTCCTTGATAAGTTACATCTAGGGTTTATAAAGAGGATAGGTTGTGCCGTCGTTTTCCAGAGGTCGATTCGATGTCGACCATATTAAGAGATGTTTAAATATCAGTAAGGTGAACATACCACACAATGACTTACGTATATGGGATAAGAATAACACGCTTGATGTGGTGGAAATATATATATATATAATAATATATATTAAAATATATAGTATATATATATAATATATATATACTATATATATATATATATATATATATTATATATATATATATATATATATATATATATATATATATATATATATATATATATATATATATATATATAAATCACCATAACGTGCACTGGAATATCTTGAAGTAATAAAAGGTCCACACTTATGTAAAAATGGTGTTTATTAAAGATACATAAAAGACGGGAGCTTTCGTCTACTTGATCAGTAGACCTCATCAGCCGTACTGATTTTTTCCTTTCAAAAAAATATACAAAAAAGTTACGAAGGACAGGCAGGACTCTGGAACCGTTTCCAGGGAGATAGCAACCAAAACAAACTATCTCAATCATGTTATTCCCTCCGTTCAAATCAATCTAAGCCAAAGACGAGCCGATCGTCGTGGTTGAACTACCTCATCTGTGTGTTCGGCTGTTCCCTCGTCCAAAACTTCTGCATCGGCACCTGTACATTAATTTTTATTCACACCATAGCCAACGTATAAAGTCTAATGTAATCGTCAACCTATCGGTAAGAAGAGGGCTTCGGATTTATTACGGATTTGCGACCACAGTACATAGAGAAGGAAATGGAACAAATATAAGAGAGGTTTTCAGGGAGGTTAGGATACCCAAAAGTATTTTATTGACCAAGCGTTTACCAAGGCTAGAAAAAACTTTTTATAATCCACGACCCCGGGAAATACGAATTCAAAAGAAGTCAGTGTATTCGCTTCCTTAGCTCATAGTTTGGAAGGTGCACTATTATTAAAACAGAATAAAGGAAAATATGTTGGATTTAGCTTTTAGGTATCCAATAATTCGTTAAAAATCAAGTTGATTAGGAATTATGAAAAAGAGAAAGGAAAGATGACGTGGGGTACGTGTAAAGATTGCAAAAAGTGTTATTATGGGGAATCAGGCAGGGGATTAGGTATAAGATTAGAGGAGTATAAGCGATCATGTAGGATGGATCGAAATATAGTTCAGTTGCCAGAACACGTTAGAGTTAGGGCACGTAATTGACTGGGAGGGAGCGAGAGTAATTTACAAAGATAATAACGTATGTAGACGCAGAGTAGTTAAAGGGGTTCTCATTAATACTTTAAACGTGTTTGATTTTAACAAATCATTTACCCAAGAAGATACATTTTTAAATTATTTGGTTCTTAAAACTGTAAATATTAGTACAGACGTTGTTTGCACTACTCCTATTGCCCAGGTTGTCTCTTTCTTTCTCTGCCCAGGCATTGGAAGGAAGAACCCCATTGCAGGTGCCGATGCTGAAGTTTAGGACGAGGGAACAGCCGAACACACAGAAGAGGGTAGTTCAACCACGACGATCGGCTCGTCTTTTGGCCAGACATTTGAAACGAGGGAATAAAACATGATTGATTGATAGTTTGTTTTTGGTTTGTTATCTCCCTTGGAGACAGTTACCAGAGTCCTGCCTGTCCTTCGGTAACTTTTTTGTATATTTTTTTGAAAAGGAAAAATCAGTACGGCTGATGAGGTCTATTGATTAAGAAGACCAAAGCTCCTGTCTTTTATGTATCTTTAATACACATTTTACATAAATGTGGACTTTTATACTTCATATATATATATATATATATATATATATATATATATATATATATATATTATATATATATATATATATAAAACAAGATGGTCAATCTCGTTATCACATTTTTAAAAGGTAGCGATGGAACAAGAGTGCCCAAAGGCAAACTGGCAACACATTCTCTCTCTCTCTCTCTCTCTTCTCTCTCTCTCTCTCTCTCTCTCTCTCTCTCTCTCTCCATCCATTTCTTTCTCTCCTCTCTCGATATACCTGCCCCCTCCATTATCTAAGGTCATCAAATCAGAGTCGTGAATTACAAAAATATGCATTTATTCAAAAGCAAGTATTAACCGAATATCTCAGATTCTTAACAGAATGATTAAATGAAATGTTAAACTCAGCAGCCCAAACAACTCAGATAACCCTCGGTAATCAATCAAAACACTAACTTTAGTTTACCCATAACACTAGGCAAAGTCACCATAGTAATAAGTCAGTACACCATTTCTCCAGATTAATCCCACTCTTCTCCAGAACAATTCCCCTCTCCAGATCAATTCCCCACAGTCCAGAATCGCCTGTTAGAAGACAGGAGAACACCCCGGTAAGCACAAGAGAATAATCAAAAGATCATATAACAGAACATCTCTGAAATAAATATTCAAATACAATCCAGCCACACTTTGGCCAAAATAAATATAATAACACTCACCCATTCAGCACAGTATTTCACTATCACTTATCAACAAATAACTTGGCAGAAGCCATCCTGGGTCTCCCTCCTCTCCGTAATATTCTCCCTTTCTTGGTAGCACTAGATTTCATTATGTAGGGGGAAAAGTGCACACATACGTACAAACCAAACCAAAACTTCAATGTTCACGCCCATAAAAACTGCTTGAGACCACTTTCAAAAGTCACCTAGACCATTCAAGGCTCTTCATAGCGACAGGACAAGGCACAGATTTAATAAGACAGCAAACTTGATCACACCACCTCAAAGAAAGATGCGTTAGCATTCCTAAGCTGTCACTCTGACCACTGTCTCTAGGGAAGTTAAATGATGAGTCTCTACATTCCAAGAAACGTTATAGCATATCACATCATATATTATAATCATATTATCTTAGCAAAATCCCTCTTTATGTAACATATATATTATATATATATATCTATATATATATATATATATATATATATATATATATATATATATATATACATACATATATTATATATATATATATATATATATATATATATATATATATTATATATATATATTGCTTAGATTATGATGACTTTAAGAGCTGCACATCCGAAATACATAGTTTTCCTTGTTTCTCAAACGTGCCTACAAGTTCGGCTAAACGGATGCTTACATTAAATTAAATAAGGCAATTCCTACCATATATATTGACATATGACATTTCTATATGACAATTATAATAGTCATTACATATAGTACATCAATATATCATATATATATAATATATCTATATATATGTCATTATATTATAATATATTCTATATATTTTATAAATATATATAAAAATATTATAAATTTAGTAATACCTATATTGATATATTATATCCATATAATATATACAGATAATATATAAATATATTAATATATAATATAATATATATATATATATAATATATAATATATGATTATATATATATATATATATATATATATATATTAGATATATATATATATATATATATATATATATATATATATATATATATATATATATATATATATATATATATATATATATATATAATAATTATATACTATATATATATATATATATAAATATATATATATATATATATATATATATATATATATATATATATATATATATATATATATATATAATGCGTGTTCCATAACACTCAGAGTTTCTTAAAATTCCTTCCGCTTTATACGAAAAGGTAGGCGATCCGCTCAACCAATTAAAATGAGTGTTCCTAATGATGGGATATGTACTTAACATAAATTAGGACGTTCTCTTATGCGTAATTATCTGGGTCATTACTTGAATGTCTCTCTGGGAAATTATGTCGTTCTTTTTAAGTAAGTGAGAATGTTGCTGCTTCAAAATAAAAAGACATCCACAGCCATACACATATGCAGACAATATCCTCAATATAAACACACACATTGTATATATAATATATATAATATATATATATATAGTATATATCTAATAATATATATTATATAGATATATTATATGTATTATATATTATATATATATATTCTATATATATATATTTTATATATATAATATATATATATAATATATAAAATCTCACACATATATATTTAGAGTTCTATATTTAGAGTTCTCTTTATCAGTCAATGCCTATAGCAACATTGCAAAAGAGTAGAAGACAACAACTTGAATTGAGATAATCTCAATTCCTTTTTACTGATTTATCTAAAAGTATGTAAGATAAATTTCTCTTTTCTGTTATTCATTTTAAAGTACGTAAGATAAAATGGAATTGGCCACAGAGCAAATTTTGCTTTTCCCACGTAAAATCCGTTTTCGAACTCAGGCTTCCATTTTTGTTTGGTTTAATCTTAATCTGGCCCGTAAGAAAAATTCTGATTCTATAGATACCCTGCAAAATTTCTTTTAATATTTTTCCTCTATACTCATCGAAAGTCTGAGTAAAATACTGGAGCAATATTTTCTCATAATACCTTTTAATAAAAAAAATATCTAAATTGCCACAAATAAGGTATTATTTGCTTAAGTGTCGGTTGTTAAAAAAATTAAGGGTTATCAAAACTAGATTGCAGGCAGGGAACTTAAGTTCTAAACTTTGTATAGTTGGGAAAAATGTGTTGTGTCTAAAAACGGCAAACTGGAATAACCTGGATATTTATGTACCTTGAGCTATTTGGAGATGTTTGTTTCCATACGTCTTCCACGATTCCTATGCGTTTTTATTGTTTGTTCTGTTTAAACGAAAATCAAATAATATTTACGTGGTTAAGTCATTTAGAATTGTCTATTTCTGGAGGTCTTTGGCAATTATATTCCTATACGTGTCCATGACCTGTTCTGTCCAAGGAAAAAATACAAATAAGACCAACATAGTCAATTTCAACAAAATATATATACGCTCGAGAGTTCCACACAGTTCCAATAACATTTCTAAACATTATTCCTAACAAGAACAAAAGATAGAACAATAAAGTATTATATAAAAAAACTAATAAATTATATCATCAATTAGAATAAGACTTCAACAACAATTATTCGAGCTAACAAAAACAATTACCTTTGGGACTTCGAAATTGCAGAATACAGAATTACGGAAGAATTTTTTTGAAAATTCCAGGTCACGAATATAATGATTTGAAATGAAAGACTAATGATGATAAAAAGAAACAGAGGACGAGTCACGAATAATTGTGATTTGGTGAACTAACGAGTGAGTGAATTAGTTTGGAGGAATTGAATACCCAGTCTTGCAGAAGCAACGTATTTACCCACAGGAGGAATTGATTGTACGGCACAAATAGATTCCGAAGGTCAAAGGTCACAGTTTTATACGTCTAAAATAATGCTCAGGTCACGTTTTGAAATTGTTTTGTAGAAATAAGATATTAATTAACTCCTGAAGTATTTACCTATATTGTTTCATTACGTCAGAGGTTAATCTTTGGGCATTTTACTTAACATGTTATTGTATAAAAAAAAAAAGTTTGATCTGAAAATCTTCAGGAGAAAATTACGAGAAATTATGAAAAGTATATATAAAAATAAAAATATTTGGGTATATAAACTTAACCTGTTATAACGAAAAAACAAAAAAAATTAAGTTTTATCTAAAAAATCTGCATGCAAAAAATTACGAAAATTAATGGAAAATATATATGAAAAGAGAGAAAACAGTAGTTCCAGTTGACGTAGTATGGAGAGGAAATGCTGAATGAAGTGTCGGAATAGGAATGGTCAAGAGAAAAAAATGATAATGAATTGTGTGGAAAGGCAAAATCCAAAGAAAAAAACTGCTTAATGAAATGTGGAAAAAATAAATAAATAAAGTTTGTATTATAATATATATATATATATATATATAGTATATTATATATATATATATATATATATATATATATATATATATATATATATATATATATATATATATATATATTTATATATATACATATATATATATATATATATATATATATATATATATATATATATATATATATATATATATATATATATATATATATATATATATATATATATATATATATATATACCACAAGAGAAGCATAATGCAAAAATGGAACATAGACAAAAAAAAAAAAAAAAAAAAAAAAAACAAAAAAAAAAAAAAGCTTAACAAAGGGTGGGGAACCGACCGACCCACATCAGTCAAAGTTTGACGGAAGGCAACGGACGAAAGCACATACAGTTGCATGCGTGCAAAAGCAATTGACGTGAAATGCGAATAATTCGATTTGCAATGCAGTGTAAAAAAAAAAAAATTCCGAACGCGACCTGAACTGACGAAAAAACGCTGACAAAAATATAATTCGGCGTCTGTCTAGGCACGTGTAACTGTGGGATGGAATTTCATGGTGGAAAATGTGTGTGTGAGTGTTTTTTTTTTTTTTTGAGTTATTTGGTGATGGTATCTATAACCCCCCCCTTTTTAATCAAGTATTCTAGGGATCTTTCACCAAAGAATCACTCTAGGTGTTATTCAACTAATGTGCAGTTCTTTCGAAACACATTCTATCTCTCTCTCTCTCTCTCTCTCTCTCTCTCTCTCTCTCTCTCTCTCTCTCTCTCTCAAAAAGAGCAAACAGAGGTAGATCAGAGGTAGATTACTAGTGCCCAAAACTATACCAGGCAAACTAAGGAAAGCCCACAGGACATTAATCCACTACGCACCAGGATCGATAATGCAGCGTCTATTCAATGCATTGCCAGCTCACCTGAGGAACATATCAGAAGCGAGCGTAGATGTGCTTAAAAATAAGCTCGACAAATATCTAAGCTGCATCCAAGACCATCCAAGATTGGAAGATGCAAAATATACCGGAAGATGCATTAGCAATTCTTTGGTAGACATTAGAGGTGCCTCACACTGAGGGACCTGGGGGAACCCGAACGAGCTGTAAGGTCTGTAAGGTAAGGTCTCTCTCTCTCTCTCTCTCTCTCTCTCTCTCTCTCTTCTTCTTCTTCTTCTTCTTCTTCTCCTCCTCTCTGATAATGGAAGCTATTGAATTCCACCTTACTTTTGTCTTATGTCCAGACATTATCCTTATCTCCTTCGTCGAAAGCTGTCTCGATTATGAACCTAGGATAATGCACCCGTGTAAAATGTCGATAGCCGTTTCAAAATGACTCCTTATATTCTCTCTCTCTCTCTCTCTCTCTCTCTCTCTCTCTCTCTCTCTCTCTCTCTCTCTCTCTCTCTCTCCGGTGTCTATATTATCTCTCGCAAGATAACGACTTGGATTTTTGCAGGCGCGTCGTAATAACATGGCTATTTTTATGCCGACAAAAATGCCGGGAGTTGAATATTTTCTTGTGAGCACCGAGTCCCGGCCATTGTTTGCGAAATGGGTTTTGAAAATTCTCTCATTTTAAAGCTTAACCTTTAGTAAAGAGATAATTGAAATATCCCTCGTATGTTATAGATATGGTCATACAATATGGCTCCTTTATACTTTGTATAAGGAAAAGAGAGAAAAGCTTAGTTTTAGTAAAGACGTACTTCAAATATCTCTCGTATTTTCTAAATAGTACGAGTCCTTGATATCTGTACAGGAATGTGAAAAACCGTTTTGTTTATTGCTCTAGCAATCATTACGTGCGGGGATTAGCGTGTTTTCGTTGTTGAAAAGCAAAGTATCTTATTAAATTTTATTTTCGTAAAATATCCAGTCTAGTAGGCAAATCTCTCCCCACATTAAGTAGCGTCAGCAGAGAGACAGTGTGTGTGTGTGTGTGTGTCTGAGCGCGAGTGCAGAAGGGTTTTCCATATCTCTCTCTCTCTCTCTCTCTCTTCTATTTTGTCTGTGCGTGGGTGTGTGTGTGTCTTTGCATGGATTGATTCTATGAAATATTAGGTCATAAAAGAGTAGAATCTCTCTCTCTCTCTCTCTCTCTATCTCTTTATTTATGTCTTTTGTATGGTTTGATTCTAATGAAATATAAGACCTTTAAATGTTAGAATCAGGAAACGAAAATGCAAATAATTTTCGTCTATTGTTTAGTCGATTCAGTGTTTGTGCAAGTGTGTTTGTATGTGCGTTTGTGTTTATGTTTGCATGTGTATATGTGTGTAGAAAGCTTTAGCAAACAGAAAGACTATGGAGAGAGAGAGAGAGAGAGAGAGAGAGAGAGAGAGAGAGAGAGAGAGAGAGAGAGAGAGAGAGATGTAATTAATTTCACTAATTTACTTATGAATTATAAAATTAGCTCTTGTGTATTAGCCTGAAAACGAGAGAGAGAGAGAGAGAGAGAGAGAGAGAGAGAGAGAGAGAGAGAGACTAACATACAAAAATTCAGCAAGGTCCTAATTTCTTAAAACAAAAGAAAAAAACACCGTCCATCTACATAGCTCCTAACAAAGTAAAAATAAAAGAAAATAAAAAAGTAAAGGGAACATCCCTCCCATTCTATAAAAACTCAGATACACATAAATTCAAACATAAGAGGCCTCTATTGTGCACTAAAACGTCCTCGTATACACTTACATAGGCAATGAATTCCCTTCCTCTGTAGCGTTTTGATTGTGATAAGTCGACGGACTGAGACTCTGGGAATCTCGCGAGAAAGTGGGGAAATGTGTTTAGGATTACTCTTGGGTCTTTGGCCTGAACGAGACAATTTTTTTTTTTTTTATCCAGTTTTTTAAAATGTTTTATTCTTGTTTTGTTTATTGTGTTTTGATGGTTAAAGAGAGTCGTGAATATTTGGGCAATAGTTGTTCTATTCTTTGTTTGTATTCATGTTCAGAATTTGTAGACAATTGTACTATAAAATGACATGTATCTCTGTTTCTGTCTAGTTCCTCGCTGGACGAGTGGTTTTCGCGCTCGGCTGCCAAGCCGGTGGTCCGAAGTTCGAATCCCGGCTCGGCCAACGCGGAATCAGAGGAATTTATTTCTGGTGATAGAAATTCATTTCTCAATTTAGTGTGGTTTGGATCCCACAATAAGCTGTAGGTCCCGTTGCTAAGTGACCAATAGGTTCCTAGCCACGTAAATATATCTAATGCTTCGGGCCAGCCCTAGGAGACCTATTAATCAGCTCAGTGGTCTGGTAAAACTAAGATATACTTAACTGTTTCTGTCTACGTTTAGTTTGGTAATTTTGATATTTTTGTTAAATGAATTTTTTGGTAATTCTTATTGAAATTTCGTATGCATGTGGTTGTATGAATATGATAATATGATAGGTTTATTATTATTATTATTATTATTATTATTATTATTATTATTATAATAATAATAATAATTATTATTATTATTATTATTATTGTAATAATAATAATAATAATAATAATAATAATAATAATAATAATAATAATAATAAAATAATAATGTTCTAAAAGGGTCCACAATAATACAAAGTGTAAAAAGTCTGTGTATAATTTTGAAGACTTTACATAAAGCTTTGGAACTCTTCACTGGGTTCATCTTCAGTCCAAATGAACAAAAAGTTACGACAAGTACAGAGGTAAATTTCAAAAACAAGAGTCGTTGAACGATCGTTGACAACGGTCGTTAGCTCGTTAATGGGCCAGGAAAGAAGAAAAGTAGTATTAACAACAACTAGGTGATACCCTCTCCCCTATCAATCCTTCTGGCTGCAATCCTGTTGGATCTTCGTACAGGTTGTTGCAACATTTACATGAAGTCATTCATCCAAGGGCGTAGATTGGGTCCCGTTATCAGACTCCCCCGGGGCAGCGGTTACCTGGACTGGAAGAGCAAGGCAGAGGCAGCATCAGGAGAGGGAAAAATAGAGCCTGTCCTACAGTTAAAATCTTTCAAAAACATACTAGTAATATAAAAATTAAAAAAATGGGTCTTCGTTGACAAAAAGACTTGTTTCCTTTGAATGATTTCTCTCCCAACTTATAGCAGCTCCCTCGACTAGTCGTCTGACATTTACATTGTTACTTTTAAAGATAATTTTAGCCTCGTTCCAGTTGGGTATATGATCATTCCTGAATGCATGTGCTACTATTGCACTATTTTGTGATTGTAGTTCATAAGCTCGCTTATGTTCGCCCAAACGTATATCTAGTCCCCGTCCACTTTCACCAAAATATTTACTATTACAATCCATACACGGTAGTTCGTAAACGCCTGGGACTATGGGATTTTTATCATTGTTATTGTTTCTTACGAGGGAACGTCTTATTGTATTTTCATATTTTGAACACAATTTTAGTTTCCTTCTGACTTAGCTTTGTTTTTTAAATTTACCTCTGTACTTATCGTAACTTTTTGTTCATTTGGACTGAAGATGAACCCAGGGAAGGGTTCGAAGCTTTCTGTAAAGTCTTCAAAATTATACACGGACTTTTTATACTTTGTATTATTGTGGACCCTTTAGAACACTATATATACTCTCGTGATAGAGAGTTTTTCCCTAATAATAATAATAACTAATAATAATAATAATAATAATAATAATAATAATAATAATAATAATAAAATAATAATAATATAGCCAGTAACTACAGGCTTATCACCTGCCTACCAATAATGTGGAAGTTACTAACAGGTATCATCAGTGAAAGGGCTATACAACTACCTAGAGGAGACAAACACATCCATCCACCAACAGAAAGGCTGCAGAAGGAAGTGTAGGGGCACAAAAGACCAGCTCCTGATAGACAAAATGGTAATGAAGAACGGTAGGAGAAGGAAAACCAACCTAAGCATGGCATGGATAGACTATAAGAAAGCCTTCGACATGATACCACACACATGGCTAATAGAATGCCTGAAAATATATGGGGTCAGAGGAAAATACCATCAGCTTCCTCAAAAAATACAATGCGCAACTGGAATACAATACTTACAAGCTCTGGAATAAGACTAGCAGAGGTTAATATCAGGAGAGGGATCTTCCAGGGCGACTCACTGTCCCCACTACTCTTCGTAGTAGCCATGATTCCCCATGACAAAAGTACTGCAGAAGATGGATCCGCCGGTACCACTCAAGAAAAGAGGCAACAGAATCAACCATCTGATGTTTCATGGACGACATCAAGCTGTATGGTAAGAGCATCAAGGAAATAGATACCCTAATCCAGACTGTAAGGATTGTATCTGGGGGACATCAGGATGGAGGAATGAATAGAAAAATGCGCCTTAGTCAACATACAAAAAGGCAAAGTAACGAGAACTGAAGGGATAAAGCTACCAGATGGGAGCAACATCAAACACATAGATGAGACAGGATACAAATACCTGGAATAATGGAAGGAGGGGATATAAAACACCAAGAGATGAAGGACACGATCAGGAAAGAATATATGCAGAGACTCAAGGCGATACTCAAGTCAAAACTCAACGCCGGAAATATGATAAAAGCCATAAACACATGGGCAGTGCCAGTAATCAGATACAGCGCAGGAATAGTGGAATGGACGAAGGCAGAACTCCGCAGCATAGATCAGAAAACCAGGAAACATATGACAATACACAAAGCACTACACCCAAGAGCAAATACGGACAGACTATACTAAACACGAAAGGAAGGAGGGAGAGGACTACTAAGTATAGAGGACTGCGTCAACATCGAAAACAGAGCACTGGGGCAATATCTGAAAAACCAGTGAAGACGAGTGGCTAAAGAGTGCATGGAAGAAGGACTAATAAAAGCAGACGAAGACCCAGAAATATACAGAGACAGGAGAAAGACAGAAAGAACAGAGGACTGGCACAACAACAAACCAATGCACGGACAATACATGAGACAGACTAAAGAACTAGCCAGCGATGACAATTGGCAATGGCTACAGAGGGGAGAGCTAAAGAAGGAAACTGAAGGAATGATAACAGCGGCACAAGATCAGGCCCTAAGAACCAGATATGTTCAAAGTACGATAGACGGAAATAACATCTCTCCCATATGCAGGAAGTGCAATACGAAAAGTGAAACCATAACCACATAGCAAGTGAATGCCCGGCAACTTGCACAGAACCAGTACAAAAAAGAGGCATGATTCAGTAGCAAAAGCCCTCCACTGGAGCCTGTGCAAGAAACATCAGCTAGCTTGCAGTAATAAGTGGTACGAGCACCAACCTGAAGGAATGATAGAAAAACGATCAGGCAAAGATCCTCTGGGGACTATGGTATCAGAACGGATAGGGTGATACGTGCAAACAGACCAGACGTGACGTTGATTGACAAGGTCAAGAAGAAAGTATCACTCATTGATGTCGCAATACCATGGGACACCAGAGTTGAAGAGAAAGAGATGGAAAAATTGGATAATATCAAGATCTGAAAATAGAAATAAGAAGGATATGGGATATGCCAGTGGAAATCGTACCCATAATCATAGGAGCACTAGGCACGATCCCAAGATCCCTGAAAAGGAATCTAGAAAAATTAGAGGCTGAAGTAGCTCCAGGACTCATGCAGAAGAGTGTGATCCTAGAAACGGCACACATAGTAAGATGAGTGATGGACTCCTAAGGAGGCAGGATGTAACCCGGAACCCCACACTATAAATACCACCCAGTCGAATTGGAGGACTGTGATAGAGCAAAAAAAAAAAAAAAAAAAAAAAAAAATAATAATATAATTAT
Source organism: Macrobrachium nipponense (assembly GCF_015104395.2). Lineage (NCBI taxonomy): Eukaryota > Metazoa > Arthropoda > Malacostraca > Decapoda > Palaemonidae > Macrobrachium > Macrobrachium nipponense. The sequence goes on along the minus strand of NC_061090.1, from coordinate 59,534,983 downwards.
TATTATTATTATTATTATTATCATTATATTATTATTACTTATTATTATTATTATTATTATTATTATTATTAATATTATTATTATTATCATTATATTGAAATGCAAAAACGCAATGTGTCTATGAATGACTCAATTTCCATCATATATTCAATAATATTTATGTACAACACGAAAAAAAAAAACACCACAAACTATCCTATTAAAGACATAACTCCATGATTTGCAGTCACACTGCTAACCATCTAAGCAATTGCTTTATCACATTCTACCTCCCTGGAAAATCCACTAAGGCCTCATTTCAAATTCCACCCTTGTGTTCAGTCATTAACCTAGATTCAAGCACGTGGAAAATCATTAACCTGGATTACTACATCGTCCTTTGAACGGTTAACCTATGGCCTGAGTTAAGACAATGGCTGGCGAGGTCATTATCATCAAGACCTTTTTAAGACTTGCCTTGGTTCGTTTATATGAAATTAATTACAGACTGGCGTGGGGTGTTGCATACTTGTACTGTTTTTATGCCAATATTCGTTAGATTGTTTTAATTTGGTTTTCATTCTTGTAATAAATATATGTTATTATTAACACATTTTTTTTTCAAATTAGTGTTAATTTAAAAATAACTTAATTTATGTTAATTTTCTTTCCAAAAGGAAAACATGTTCGGTTTTATTTACACAATAAATTTATATTAAATTATTGCCGAAAAAACGTAAATCCTATAGGAAAAGGATAGATCAATATATTTATCCACTCTTCTCTCTGCCCTGGATTTTTGCTTGTGGTTACAGTAAATCCCCTAAGAAATATTTAGGCTAAAATGAATTGCTGGGAATTTCCTGTTTTAGTAAAATCATCTCTATGAACATAGGCCATAAGTATGAGAGTAGCTCCACTTCAAGGCAATTAAAAAAGAAAATAACATACCCCCTAATATAATATATATATATTATATATATATATATATATAGATATATATATATATATGTATATATATATATATATATATATATAGATTATATATATATATATATATATAATATCATGGCTAAGACATCTATATATATACTATATATATATATATATATATATATATATATATATATATATATATATATATATATATATATATATATATATATATATATATATATATATAACGAAATCCCTTTTACAAAAATGAAAAGAATTTAAAAGTATGTATCTAAAATAGGAGTTTTCGTGTAGTCCATTTTTAAAAAAATAAATCTCTATATTCCTGCTTCAGCAGTTCAACAAATAAATATAAAAACTATCAGGACACTTACAAGCCGGGTGCAAACAGCATCTGTAAGGAGAGACACGACAAATATATTCCCCAAGACAGATAATACGACGAACAAAGACGTTCTACAAACAAGGGCGCAGCTTCCGGAAAGGAAAAGTCTACGAGAGAGTGTATTGTATTTGCTACAAACAGGGTTATGGGACTGACATTCCTATCCCTATCGTGTCTGTAAACACCCTACTGTCCACATTGCTACTTTATAGTTCAAATTGGCTTGGAGCGTTGGGTCTCTCTCTCTCTCTCTCTCTCTCTCTCTCTCTCTCTCTCTCTCTCTCTCTCTCTCTCTCTTTCTTTAAATTTCAGACGTTATTCTGATTGTAGGTTACCTGTTGAGACAGCTGAGTAAGTATCTGAAATGTGACCTAAGGAGAGAGGAGAGAGAGAGAGAGAGAGAGAGAGAGAGAGAGAGAGAGAGAGAGAGAGAGAGAATTAAAGGAAAATTTAAATATATACAGCCATTTTGATTTATATTTTGGTATCTGATATACGTTTTGGCTAACTCGAAAATACAGTGTTTTATAATAGCTTAACTAATATGTGAATATTCATTGTAACTTTTAGTCGATTAGGGGTTTTAAATATTATCTCGAATTTTCAAATCTACACTTTAAAGCCATTGAAACTAAACTAAATGTCAAATCTGATAGTGAAAATTAAAAGAAAAGCAGTCTTTTCTAAAATAAAAAGATAAATAAATAAATAAGCATGTAAAAAATAAAACAGGCCAGATATAAAAAATATTACAAAACACTACGCAAGTTTAATAAAAAAAAAGGGGGGGGGGGCAGATATTAAAAAAAGAACAGTATGCAGTTTAATCAAAAAAACAAATACGTATAATTTTTGCCTCGTAGTTTCATCTTTTTAGAAAATCGGCTAAATATTGATAAAAAATCTGAATGAAATATTACAAAAATAAAATTATGAAATACAACTGATCACTTTTGCCGTTTAGTTTTTCATATATATATATATATATATATATATATACTATATATATATATATATATATATATATATATATATATATAAAAGTCTCTACGTAAGGCAGAGTACAATATAGAAAAAAATATAGCTACAATCTTTCACTTTCAGAAAAAAGGAAATACCAGAACTTAATTTAATAAATGAAATATATCTTACCATCTTTCCTTTTGGAAAAAAAATGAACAAACAGAAAATAAATATACCTTACCCTTAAGTAACAAAGGAATCCCCCATCCCTTCCCCATCCCCCAAACCCATCTCCTCAGAAGAGCCCGAAGCGGCCCAACCCACCCCCCACCCCCGTACGTCCCACCACCCTTTCAAGACCAGTACCATAAAACATGGGGCCAATGACACAGCACTCCATGAGGAGAGCGAAGGAGGAAGTCTTCTGTAAGCAGCTTCCACATCCCGAGTAACGGTGTATATAAGTAGAGCTTTTACGCTTTTACGAGGTGACTGGAATGAGCCAGGAGAGAGAGAATGAGAGCGAGAGATGAGAGCCAGGAGAGAGAGAGAGAGAGAGAGAGAGAGAGAGAGAGAGAGTCTCATGAACTTCATGTGTTTGTATATCAGTGGTGGTGTCGTGCGATGCTATAGGTAGCATGGGGGTGAGTTTTTTATATTTTTTTTTCGAAAGGTCTTTGTGGCATGGTAAGTTATTTTTGGACGTGATGGATGAACCAAAGATGAGTTTTATATATATATGAAGATATATATATATCTATATATATATAATATATATATATATAGATATATATAGATATGAATATGAAGTTATATATATATATATATATATATTATATATATATATATATATAGATATATATATTATTCATAAATATAAAAAAAAATATATCATAAAAATATATATTTACATATATATATATATAGATATATATAATATATATTATATAATATATTATTATATATATATTATATATATATATATATATATGGATAAACATGCTCTAATTTTAGAAGTAAGACGACGTAAAAAGGAGATATTTGGGAATAAATAGCCTACAAAATCCCGTGTAACATGATACCCATATAATTATAAAATATAAAAAATAGATATAAAACATATACACAATAAAAGCGAGCTTAATATATTTTACCTCTGTCAACTACAAAGTGTTTTTTCCCTTACCTTTCAGCTCGCGGTCGTAAACATCTCGACTCTGGAACAGCACCCCATAAGAAACGAAGCCTCTCACAGAAGAATGTCCACAGTGCCACAGAACGACGTGTAAAGAATGGGGGCGTTCACTCTCCTCACGAGGTGGCTGAAAAGCGTTAGGTGGGTTTAGTGCATAGTATGAGGGGTAGAGTTTATTGAACGTTAAGGTCTGATGTAAAAGTTATGTTTTTGGAGAATGTAAGTGAAATAATTTCTTTACATGCTTTGTTATGACTGGTTAAGAAAGTGTAAGTGGAGCAGAATGAGTAGAAAGATATAATAAAGACAATAAATAAATAGATGATGAACTTTGAAATGGTGGAAAATAGAATACTGTCATGCACACTTTCAATAACGTATTTATTATGAAACACACATAAACGCACACATACACACACACACACACACACATATATATATATTTGTGTGCTTCATAATGCATAAAGTTATCAATTCCCTGTGTATCTATATATAGTATATATATATGTATATAATAATATATATTATATATATATATATATATTCTATATAAATATATATAGATAATATATATATATATATATATATATATATATATATATATATATATAGAAATATATATATATATTGTCGCCTACACTCTGAAAACCATACCTTCACATCCCCAAAATAACAGGTCACCTCATAACTAATTTAA
>NC_061090.1:59518307-59525807 GCF_015104395.2 Macrobrachium nipponense | reverse complement strand
TCACTAAATAGAGGCTATAATCTATTTACCTATCATAAGTCATCGAAAGAAAAAGCCAATATTTAAGAATGTTTAATTTCACTAGAAACTGCCTTCTTCCGGGACAGGGGCATACTAGGAATGCCATTCTTAAATACCATTCTTAATAATCCTCCAAGAATGTGCCTCGGCACATTCTTCCACGAGTGCTTCTCGTGCTTGGCAAAAGCACTCGCTCAAGTTATCCTATGACAGCATAGTTTTCTGCTTCATTTTGGCGTCGCTTGTTCTTCCTATGTTTCTTTCTAGAGCGCGTATATATATATATATATACTATATAGTATATAGTATAAATATATATATATATATATATATATATATATATATATATATATATATATATATATATAACATACATAGCACATTTCAAATCGAAGATACTGTTTTCGAACTATAGCAGTTTCCAAGACATATTCGAAAAAGAACTTGGCAAAGCAATGTATAAAGTAACTAGAACTTTCCTCTTTCAGTCACGCAACGCAGACTTTCAAATTCAAAAGCAATCTAGTATACCTTTCAAAAAATCAAAAGCAATCACGTGACACCAGCAAGCATAAAAGGCAAACATTCATTCATCTGTACTAAATATATACGCTTCGTACATTCGCGTCCTTTCTCTCTGACAAGACAAAAAAGAATTCAAAGTTCTTGGGAGTGAAGACAAGGGTTTACTTTAGCCCGGTGTCTCCTGGGATCGAACGCTAACTTGCACAGCGCATGGGAGCCCGAGAAAGACAAACAGAATCGGAAATTGAGAAACATTGCAGGAAATCGAGGTTAAACACTGGAAAACAAAGCATTCCCGACCTTGGACAAACAGGTCCTTAATAGTTCTTCTTCACCTTCCCTCCCTCCCTTCCTTCCTTCCTTCCTTTCTGCTCTCTTCTCTCTCTCTCCTCTCTCTTCTCTCTCTTCCTCTCGCTCCTCTCTCTCTCTCTCTCTTCTCTCTCTCTCTCTCTCTCTCTCTCTCACAGCAATTTTATATTAATATTCGAGAGCTTCATTTAAGAATACAGAAACAGAAACAGTTGATATCCTAAGTTTTTTATGTCTCTCCTCTCCTCTCCTCCTCTCCCTTTATATATATATATAATATATATAATATAAATAATATATATATATAATATAATAATATATATATATAATATAAATTATATATATATAACACATATAAACAATATATAAAATATTAAATATATAAATATATAAAAATATACATATATATATATATATATATATATAATATATAAAATATATATATATATATATATATATAAATATATTCATATATATATATATATATATATATATATATATTTATATATATATATAGTAATTATATTATATATATATATATATATATATATATATATATATTATAATATATATATTTAAATATGTATATATATTTAATATACATATATATCTAATGTTTATGATCTCTCTCTCTCTCTCTCTCTCTCTCTCTTCTTTTCTCTATATATATATATATAGGTGTATACTATATATATATATATATTATATATATATATATATATATAATATATCATATATATATATATTAATATATATCTGATATAGTAGATATATATATATATATATATTAATATATATATATATATATATATATTATTTATATAGTTATATCCACATTAATATCATATAATATCTGATTGCTATTAGCAAACTGGCAACCTCTTACAATAACCATTTTCTACGCATGTGCTGAAGGGGTAACTCCGATGTTTCGCGCCCATGGTTGTACCCAAGAAATATCTTACGAATATTGCGAGAAAATAGAATCAACGTATCGACAGTTACGTCTTCCCCGGCTGTTGTTCGCATCCCGCTATCATAATTATTATTATTACAATATCTTTTTTTTCAGAATTCTCTTATCCGATATTTTTTTTCTATTTTCTTTTGTTTAAAATTGTTTTATTTATATTTTGACGCACGAGGAAGTTGGGTTTATGTAGCTGTAATGTAATAGAGGATAAAGGGGATCTGTTTCGTAGCGAGAAGAACATGTCAAGAAATTCCAATTAAATGTAGTTATGTCTTGACTCAAACATTCAACATTTCTAAAAAAAAAAAAAAGAAAAAAAAAAAAAAAAAAAAAAAAAATAAGAAAGGAAACATACCTAAAGGAAAATAAATGTGGAAAATTAAATCATTATTTTATCTTATCTGAATGAATAACAAATAAGATCCCGATTTTTAGTTTGCTATAAAAGAAAAGAAAATTATTGTGTCGGCTTTGTCTGTCCGTCCTCAGAGAATCTTGTTTCTCCAACAAAAATGTAAATAAATAAGCTCTATTTTATTAGAAATCATTTTTCTGTACTGTTTAAAATACACATTATATTTATTTCCTACATTATCATTCTCGTAAATGATATGTAAATATCCTTTACTAAAATTCCTGTATCTTTAACTCAACGCAAGAAAGCTCTATTGTATTAGAAATAATTTTTCTGTACTGTTTAACATACACGTTATTTATTTTTTGAATTTTCTTTCTTTCGTGAATAAATCGTAAATATCCTGTACTAAAATTCCTGTATCTAACTCAACTCAAAACACCTTTTTCCAGACCTCGTTAGGCTCTTCCATAGACGTATCCTAATTCCCAACAACAACAGCAACAAAGTAATTTGTAGGTTTATTCCCCGAGAAAGCGAAGAATAGAACGAGAAAATGACCTGTATATAGAGGATTTCCCAGAAGGGATTAATGTGGAGTTGCTTTAATACGAGGTCATTACGCCTCCTACTCATAGCTAACAATAACTATTTCCCTGAAAGAATAATTTTTAATATCTCGCTGACGTTCTACAACAAGCTACAATATGGCTGGTTTATCGGTTTAATAGAATCATCATCAACTTAGAGAAATGAAGGCGCGAGAGAACGATGATGACAAAATGAGGAAAATTACGATTAAGTAAATGATCACGAAGGAAATAGGGAAATGTAATTGGTTAGAGAGGTACATTGGAAATTGTAGGAATTAGGTTTGAGGGATGAAGGTAATTGATTTAAAACAAATAGGTATGTTTGTGATTCAATTTATGACAGCAAATAAAGCAGTGTTAATGATGTTCTTATCAAGATATCAAAATTGAATTAGTAAAGTTGTGTGTATGAATCTCTCTCTCTCTCTCTCTCTCTCTCTCTCTCTCTCTTCTCTCTCTCTCTCTTCCAATATCGTATTGCTATGCAATTTTGTACAAGTGAATTCAAGCTGAAAACGATATACATAATAATACCCGAACTTGTTTCTCTCTCTCTCTCTCTCTCTCTCTCTCTCTCTCTCTCTCTCTCTCTCTCTTTGGCAATATCGTACCGTAATGCAATTTTGTGTTAGTACATTGAAGTAAAAATAAATACATATAATTGAACCAGATCTCTCTCTCTCTCTCTCTCTCTCTCTCTCTCTCTCTCTCTCTCTCTCTCCAATATCGTATTACTCACGGATCTAATCCCAGGTAATATAAGGCTGCTTTTGGGAAAATAAGTTCATTTCCCGTCCCTAACCCCCCCCCCCCCAACCCCCCCCCCCCCCCCCACCCCCACCCCATTAATGGAGGAATTATTTCCCACGATCCCTATTTCTCGTTTTTTATGTTTCTGCCCTGAGGGAAAATTTGCATAATAATTTTGTTTTATTTTATTTTATTTATTTGTTTTATACAGGTACAATGCTAGTTTGATATGGCGTTCTGTTAAAGGTACTGTTAGTGGTCATGAATTGTCTGTAAATGTAAAGAATTGATTTCCAAATGAATTTCTCTAAGCGGTTACGAAACCTTAATCCTTTTCACAAAGTTTTATATTATAAAATACACCCTTTATCCCGTACACGAGGTAAATGAAATCCTACAAAGCCAAAAATTAAAAATTTTTAGCTTTAGAGTAGATCATATTTATTCCTGCTCGAAAAACAACAGCTGTTCCATGAGGAGAAAGAACAGACGGCCATATATATAATGGATATATATAGTATATATATATAGATATATATATATATATATATATTGTATATAGTATATATAGATATATATATATATATATATATATATTCAGTATAGATATATATATATATATATATATATCTATATATATATAGATATATATATATATATATATATATATATATACATTATATATATACATATATATATATATATATATATATATATATATATATATATAATATATATATATATATATACATACATATATATGTATCATTCAAAAGATGAACCCTTTTGATACGGGACAAGCCCACCAAAGGGGCCATCGACTAGAAATTCAAGCTTCCAAAGAATATTATAGAGCTCGTTTGAAAGTTCCACCAGAATGTATTGGGAAATACAGAAACTAAGAGAATTATCAGAAAATTAAGACTAGATAAAGGATATATATATCTGTGTGTGTGTGTGTATTTGAGTGTAATATGTGCATGAACAGACACGTGAATACTTACATCAAACCTCCCCCCCATCCTCCTCTGGTATACTATGAGAGTTCCTGCGGGATGAGGTACGTAAGCCTTTATCCCTGACTTTCCAAGCGAAGAGTATTGGCTTGAGCGCCGAAAATATGACGTCATATCTTGCCCTGCTGCTAATGTGGTCGTATCCTGCGTTATTGGGGCGTATCTGCTCCTTCCTGGCTTCTTGAAGAACGTGGGCGTGGGATTATTCAGTGGAATGAACTTTCTCTCTTTGTATATATACATATACATACCCACACACACTCATACATACACACACACGCTCATATATATATATATATATATATATATATATATATATATATATATATATAATATATATATATCTTTTGCTTTTCATTGAAATATTATTGTTAGTAATTTTTCAGCAGTTTTCAAAACTTACATTTTTATTCCTTATCAAAAGCCAAATGTTATGCATTTTTATGCTTTTACTATTGTAACACTCTGACTCATTTCGCAATGAGAATGATTGAAAGCAGAATAATGTATATATACATATATATATATTATATATATAATATATGATATTATATATATATATATATATATATATATATATATATATATATAGTGAGTTTCCTTGAATATATTTCACTAATACTTTAATGTGTTCTGATCGGTAACAGAATAGATGTGAACGTCATTCATAATCCTCTGTAGTATAATTGGATATCATATCTCATTATTTCTTTATATTTCTATCGTTTAAACTACTCATCACCAATATCGATTTAAGCAGCTTCAATTTTCATCGAAGAATGGTCCGAATTTTCCCCGGAGGAAGCCCCACCCAACACACACCGCCCCCTTTCCAAAAAAAAAAAAAAAAAAAAAAAAAAAAAAAAAATGGAAAATCGAGCAAAAATTAAGCATTAGAATTTCCCATCATGCAAAGAATGGCTCATTCTAGCCTGTCACGGACGTCGTCTGCAGGCTGCCCTTCTCTCTCTCTCTCTCTCTCTCTCTCGATCTCCTCTCTCTCTCTCTCTCTCTCTCCTCCTCCACCTCATCTCTATCGCCTGCATTTTCTGTAGCATTAAAAAAAAAAATTATTATACACTTTTGGCCTTCGATATTGTATATAGACTGCCTCTCTCTCTCTCTCTCTCTCTCTCTCTCTCTCTCTCTCTCTCTCTCTCTCCGCCTCGTCTCTTGTGACCGGAATTTCTGTCGATTTTTTATTATTTTAAGGATACACTTTCGGCTTTATATATTCTGCAGACTCTGCTTCTCTCTCTCTCTCTCTCTCTCTCTCTCTCTCTCTCCTCTACTCTCTCTCTCACACACCCACACTTCCTCCCCCACCTCGTCTCTAACACCTGCATTTTCTGTCGTATTTTTTTTAATTTTTTTTAATATATACTTTTTGCCTTAGATATTGGATACCTGCCTCTCTCTCTCTCTCTCTCTCTCTCTCTCATCTGAATGTTCTATCCAATTTTTTAAATTTTAATTATACTCTTAGCTTTGTAAATTCTTTACAGGCTGCTTCTCTCTCTCTCTCTCTCTCTCTCTCTCTCTCTCTCTCTCTCTCTCTCTCTTTGTCAGTTACGGTTGCTCTTTTATTTCCTCTCCATCACACGGATCTTCTCCCTTGCATTTTATCTTCGTTCAATTATACTATTTTTATCTTTACGATTTCTTCCCCTCATTTCCATCGTCGTTTTGTACCTAAACAATTCTCTCTCTCTGACTCTTTCTTGTCTCTCAGAATTTTCTCTCATTTCTTCTCTCGTTCGTCTGGCTCTACAGAGGAGAGAGTAAACGCGATGTATATTTACCAACTCTCATCCTGTTAAAATCCGTTACCTCTCTCTGGGGTTATTGGAAAGACATCGACAAATAGTGAGGGCATTCTCATTACAACGAACTTTCAGGTCGGGGGGGGCGGGGGGGTTGTTGTCTTTGTTTCGTGACGTCATTTCCGGATGTTTACGTACGAAGAATCCGGAGGGATTAACTGGTTGGATTTTAATGTTGTGGCTGGGTGGAGGGAATTTCTGTGTAATGACTAGGGTCACTGCGGTGATATTTGAGTGAGCGTGTTGTATAGTAACGTAATGCATGGATATGCACACACACACACACACACACATATATATATACATACATATATATATATATATATATATATATATATATATATATATATATATATATATATATATATAAATAAATGGTTTTTTTTTTTTGCCACGAAGGAAAACAAGTGAAAAAAACGAGTTAAGGGTCCGAATAGGACCGAAAGTACTCGGCTAACTCGTTTTTCACTTTTTTCCTTCGTGGCAAAAAAAACCTTTATTTATACATAGCATCACGTTTTATATACTTCGTGATCAAGTTTATCCATATATATATAAATAATATATATATATATATATATATATATATTACATACATACATACATATATATGTATATATATATATATAATATATATATATATATTAGTATATTTCCAATCCGTAACGCAAACAGAACTGATCGCTACCCATCGGAGAAAATGAGAGAGATCGTCTTATAATTCGGGACTGGCTCAGCGTGAACTAATCCAGCCTCGTCGATAATAGGAAAAAATCAGCGTGGCGGCCAATATTCATTACGCGAAAATTATATTATAACGGGGAAGAGTATTTACTGCGGGAATATTGTATAAATGAATATTAAGAAGAATCGCTGTTGCTGTCTGGGTTCGTTTCAAGTGCAACGAAGCATTGGAAAATGCAGAGAGAAGCGTTTTATTTTTAACAGAAATAATGTAAATTTAATCTTACGGTTATAGTAATGAAATTGTGGTTTCCTTCATATTCTTCGAAAAGTCCTTAAATACGTGGATACATACGCTCATAAATAAATGCACGTTCACATATATTCATAAATATATTCGTAATAATACATATATACATGAATATGTATAAGTATTCTATAATATATATAT
>NC_061090.1:59510807-59513307 GCF_015104395.2 Macrobrachium nipponense | reverse complement strand
TTTTGACAGTCGAAGTGATTTCAAAGTTCCTTTGTATTCGTAGATAATAATAACGAAAAATGATCGTCTTATTTCTTCATATTGATATAAATTCAACGTAATTTTCTCCTCTCTAGTTTCAGCATTTTTAAATAAAAATATTAATTCAACGTTCCAGACTTGTGTGAAATTAATTACTGTTGGACGCGACAGATGAATTACATTACACTTAAAATTGTTTTTACACAGACCATTATATATTTACCTTAATTTTGGATTTCAGTGTGACTGATAAAAATACTTGATGATGTGAAATAATTGTATCTAATGTTTCAAGGAATATGAATATTTCAGCGAGATGGAGTCTCTCTCTCTCTCTCTCTCTCTCTCTCTCTCTCTCTCTCTCTCTCTCTCTCTCTCTCTCTCTCTCTCTCTCTTTTAAGTCAAATTTTTGTGAGGCTATCAACATCTCAGATAAACTGTCCATATATAATAGTTGGACATATTTATGAAGAGTAGTTTGTTCATATATATTATATATATATATATATATATATATATATATATATATATATATATATATATATATATATATATATATATATATATATATATATATGTATATATATATATATATATATATATATATATATATATATATATATATATATATATATATATATGAAAATTTCAACAATAACAGAATCTCATTTCTAAACTAATTTCATAAATTAATGCCAGATTCAGCCAGCAATACCCACATTTCCCATTCATCACAAGCATGATTTTCCATCCCCTTGATCAACTTGTGCACGAGAAATCCCCCTTCAATAAATCCCAAATAAAACGAATCCAGTAATCTCCTCTCCGCACTTTCAACAAAAAAATAAATAAATAAATAAACCTCCATAAATCATATTTACGATTTTAATCTTGCCCTAAAAACATCTTTTTGCAAACTAGTTCATTTAGCATTTCCAGGAAGCCCCTCCCCCTTCTCTCTCTCTCTCGTCTCTCTGCCTCTTCTCTTCTCTCTCTCCTCTCTTCTCTCTCTTTCTCCTTCCCGTTTACTTCTCACCTCTCTCTCTCTCTCTCTCTCTTCCTCTTTCTCCTTCCACGTTTACTTCCTCCACCCTCTCCTCCTTCTCTCTCTCGTCTCTCTCTCTCTTTCTCTTCCTTCACCGTTTACTTCCCACCTCTCTCTCTCTCTCTCCTCTCTCTCTCTCTCTCTCTTCTCTCTTTCTCCTTCCACGTTCACTTTCTCCAACCCTTCTCTCTCTCTCTCTCTCTCTCTCCTTCCACATTCACTTCCTCCACCTCTCTCTCTCTCTCTCTCTCTCTCTCTCTCTCTCTCTCTCTCTCTCTCTCTCTCTCTCTGTCGAATGAATGCAATGCACAAAATCCTTTAGAACCAACCAGAGGCTCAATTTGCATTCACGCATTTCCTGGTTAAAGAGCTTCGCATGCAATATATATTTTTCTTCTTTTAATCAGAAGCAAGGAATTTATAATTTCGGGACCGTAAGCAAGAAGGAGGTTGCATTAGTGAGCTTTTGTGTTTCTTCATTCGTGTTACGAGTGGTTTGCACGAATGCATATGTTGGTGGGTCTTATTATTACTATTATTATTATTATTATTATTATTATTATTATTATTATTATTATTTATTATTAGAGTACTTTTATAATGCATACATATTAATATACATGCATATTTATATATAGATTATATATATATACATATATATGTATATATTATCATATAATATATATTATATATATATATATATATATATATATATATATATATATATATTGTGAGTATATATATTAATGCATATGTAATTTATATATATATATATATATATATATATAGAAATATATATATATATATATATATATATATATATACATATATAATATATATATATATATATATATATATATATATATATATATATATATATATATATATATATTTATATAATATATGTGTGTGTATATACGTATGTATGTATGCATATATGCATTATACAAGTGCTGTAATAATAATGATGATAATAATAATAAGAGCCACCAATATATGCATTCGTGCAAACCCCTCAAACACGAAAGGAGGAACACGAAATCTCACTAATGCGAATCCTCCTTCTTGCTTACGGTCCCGAATTATAAGTTCTTTGCTTTTGATCAAAAAGAAAAAAAAAAATATATCGCATTCGAAGTTCTCTAACCAGGAAATGCCTGAATGCAAATCGAGACTCTGGGAGTTCTAAGGGATTTGTGCATTGCATTCATTCGACCGAGAGAGAGAGAGAGAGAGAGAGAGAGAGAGAGAGAGAGAGAACAGGGTGCTGTGAAGGTTGGAGAGAAGAGAGAGCGAAAGAAAGAGAGAGAGAGGGGGGCGGGGTGTTAGAGAGCTTCCTGGAAATGCTGAGTAGACCGATTTGCAAATGAATGTTTAGAGCAAAAATTAAAAAAAGAAATTATAACGAGGATTTACAGAAAGGAATAACTTAAT
>NC_061090.1:59485807-59508307 GCF_015104395.2 Macrobrachium nipponense | reverse complement strand
CATAATTACGAGACTGGATTATGGAAATCTAATTTCGATCCTGAATACGGAATAATTAATAAAACATACAAAGCCCTTCCGATATGAACTATTTTATCCCCGCTTTTAACAAAATTGACCAAATTTAGCATAAATCAAAATTAATATAAAAGACTGCATATTTCGGAATAGATTAGAAAATCTTTATCATGATTATAAAATTGTCTATTCCGGTTTGACAGAAAGACCTTTTGAAACTTAGCGAGCAAACCTTTTGTGATAATTCCTAAATCACGTGTTTCTGGTTAGATTGAATGACGTCGAGATATTCGTGTTAAAAGATGCGGAAATCCAGGTTGAAATTGTTCGGGAATATCAGCTGTTTTATGTCAATCGAACCTTTCAGTCATTTGGCCTTTAAAAGTCTTGTCAGTCTTAGGCAGACCCTTGAAACTTAATGATTTACTTGTAAAATTTAAGGTTAAGTTACTGAAACGGTTCTAAAGTAAATATCTCTTACTTTACTGTTTCTTGGCAGAAATAAAGTAAAAAAAGTTAGAAGATAAAGTCCAAATGATGACTTTAATATGACCCAGTTCATAAATCCATTAAAATCAGGTCACGCGAGCAACAATAATCTTTGCCAAATCCATTGCAATATCAGTATCTGTATCTATATCTATATCATTGTCTATAATTGATATACAACGTATTTTCATTGCTTTATTGGATACCCTGTAAATATCCAGAGTACTTACGAATATGAATATTGTGATAATTTTCTCTTGAATAACTATTCCATTTAAAACCAAATTTCGTCAAGTTACTTGAATGTGTGATAAAGGCGGTAAAAACATTTTAAAGCTTAAATATCTCCTCAATGAACAATTAAGTCAGGATTAAACATAGATATATCCTAATTATCTTCTCGGTGAAGGTTAAGTGATGATTAATGCAATACTGTCTGAGATATCATCTCAAACATAAACATCTCTCTATCTCTCTCTAACGAGACAGAATCGCAGCGGGTCTCGTGCAGATCCTAGAACTCTCCATCCGTCAGTTGCTCGAACTTGGCAAAGGCGGGTAATTGGTTAAAGCTGGGAGATTCAAATAAGCTGACATAAGCCCACAACCTTGAATCCTTTAAGTTTGAGTGGGTGAGTAACATAGCGTTCGGTAGGCAATCTGTACCTGGAATTTCCATGCATATTTGCCGACTGTCAACACGCACAGTGCTTGGAAGAACAGATTTGGCAAGAAATACGTGTTTGGCGGTCTCTCTCTCTCTCTCTCTCTCTCTCTCTCTCTCTCTCTCTCTCTCTCTCTCTCTCTCTCTCTCTTTTAAGTGGGGATGTAAAGGATTAGTCAGGTGATTTATGGGAAATTCAGCTTAATTGAATTTTGTTTATGCTTTCAAAGAATATATGTTATTTGTAGTGTATATTCATTGAGGAATTGGAACGTTTACTTTTTACAAGAATATTTGATATTTGTAGAGTTTGTTTATTCATAGTTTGTCTGCTAAAGATATCCGTCATCTTCATTATTGATATACAAGGCGAAATAAATGACATTTACTTTACTGACATTTAAAACTTATGCAACGCTTTGTGGCTATTCAACTTGAAAGTCCAATGACAAAACAACTGAATATAGAAAAGTATACAGTTTCTACATCACATTGTCTGTTGATCGTAATACTTTCATTTCTTCGTATGGGAAGACTATACGTACATTATTAAACTATACAAGCCCTTTCTAGCTACCTTCCTCACAATGCATTAATCATACAATAGTTGCATCTATAGGGCCTTGTAAAAACTAAGCACCTTTCACACTAGTGAACTTTTGAAAGGCTAACTGAAAAGTGGGCCTTTGCAAGCTGGTATACAACAAAGACAATGTTTCTTAAGTGATGTGTGTTGCTATAAAAGCTGTTTGGTAATTTGCATTACTAGCAAACATATGTATTCAGAAATTATGTATGGAAATTCGTAAAGTAACTAAGTCTACGGGCACAACCAGCCTCGTTTCACGGACAGAACAAGCTCCGTTTCAGGGAATCCCTTCTCACCCCCACCCCTTTCAGAGGGGGGTGGGCGAGGTAGGATGAAACCCCCATTATAAACCATCTTAGGGGTCCTCACTATAACCTGCCAAGTTTCATGCCCATCGGACCAGCCGTTTGGCCGTGATTGAATGACAGACGGACTGGCGGACAGACATGACACCCATTATAGTAAGATATGCAGTCTAATTCCTATATGTGGCATATGAGCTGAGATGCTGCTTGTCATTATCTCAGAATCCAGCGCTTGAAATATATACTAAACACCATGGAAAATATATTGTTATATTTGAGAGGTATAATATGGCCTATATAGGTTAAATATGTTTGGCATTGTCAGAATTCTTTATTATTAACCCTGTCATTGTCATGCTCAGGTACTGCAAATATTAATGGAGAAGCACCAGGCTGTTTAAAAGTCACACAGCAGAAACATTTGCTAAATAATATGAAAGAACTAACTTTATATTTGAGAGATATCATATGGTTTTAAAAGGGTAAATTTGTCAAGTATTGCCTTAGTCATCACTGCAGTAATATTAATAAATGACCTTATTATTGGACTTTGGAAAGGTTATAAGAATGGGAAAATTATTAAGTGACACAAACTTTGAAGACTATGATTCAGGAAAGGATGTAGAGATTCAGATTATGTTTAAATTTACAATTAGGAAACGCCTTTAAACAATGTTTTTCAAGGATAAAGACATAACAGATTTGTAAATATTTCATATTGGCCATAAATTATCTTTCACCATAATGCAAATATCTGTAAACACACAATGTAGAGTTTTTGTTTTTTAAATAAACATTAAAAAAAAATCGTTGATGATCTATCCCATCATGCTAAGGTGCAGAAATCATTACTGGAGAAACACCTGAGTGACTGCCAGCCATTACAGTAATTCTCAAAGCGAACCTCACTCGTCTATAATATACCTACAATAAGCCCTTCTTCCCCTCAGTCTAATCGCGCCCCAAAAACAATTTGGGGAAAAATTAAGGATTATGGCCCGGTCCTCCCTAGAGGTTTATGGCACCATTAGGAGACCCAAATCATCCTGCTATCAAGTCCCCCAGACATCGCTTCTTTCTGTTTTATTGTAAATGCGTCTAGAGACAAGTATAAGTCCTTTGCCATCATCACTTCTTCTGGACCCGAGCGCTGGCCGTCGTTAAGGGGAAACTCAGGAGATGGGAAATTCAAAGCCATCAATGAATATCCATTGGTGACAATAACCACTAGCCTCTGAAATTGACTTTGGGTTTGGCGTATTTATTTTTAAGGAGGGTGCTCGTTCTTGATAACAGTTATGGACGGACAGGCTCGCGCAGTTCCAGTGGGTTAATGTGACCGGAAATAAAAAAAAAAAGAATTCTAATTGGTTGCGGGAATAGGGGAGGTTACAGTGAATGTCTATTATATATATATGCATATATATATATATATATATATATATATATATATATATATATATATATATATATATAATATATATATATATATATATATATATATATATATATATATATATATATATATATATATATATATATATATATATATATGCAAAACCACTCAATTGTTTGCTTGATTGCACGCAAGCACAGCAGCTGTCATTGAAAATATAAGAATAAGCGGTAATAACTGCCTGGCAATATTTCGTATGCAATTGCTTTCCCAATATTGTTGCTACGACAAAAATGACTTAAATATTTCGAGATTTATTTCTGTTGTTAGTTTATAAGAAGCGAAATATTCGCTAATATGGGTGATGTGTTATTATATCTGATTTATTTGCTTGGCAATAGTTTCTGTCTCTTACAAAGGGAAGGATTTACACACAATTTCTGCACTGTAGTGTCTACGAAGGTTCTCTGTCTCTCTCTCTCTCTCTCTCTCTCTTCTCTCTCTCTCTCTCTCTCTCTCGTGGATATATCTAAGGATACAGAAAGTACCTTCTCTCTCTCTCTCTCTCTCTCTCTAGTTTCATGGAAATAATAAATGGATTCTTATTGTCTTTATTACGTTCCCTGGGTCGAGAGAGAGAGAGAGAGAGAGAGAGAGAGAGAGAGAGAGAGAGAGAGAGAGAGAATATATTTATTTTACCACTGTGCGAATTTTACACAACCTGGACTGTAGCTGATAATGGGTCTTTCGGTTCTCTCTCTCTCTCTCTCTCTCTCTCTCTCTCTCTCTCTCTCTCTCTCTGCCCCTCACAGTCCAAATGAAATCACAGTAATTCTGTCAAGGGAAACCTACGTACCTGATTCATTATTAGGGCCAGTAGTGCGCGGACAGACCTGCTGTATAATTTGCATCCCAGTAGGCGGAAGTAGGTCAGCGCTTGCTTTGTCAAAGCCTGAATGTTAAGTAGCGTGTGGGAAACTTTGAAAAAAACCACACACCCACACACACACCCTCTCTCTCTCTCTCTCTCTCTCTCTCTCTCTCTCTCTCTTAACCACTTGACAGTTTCTGGTCAATAGGAAACCTATAAAACACACACACTCTCTCTCTCTCTCTCTCTCTCTCTCTCTCTCTCTCTTGTGTCTTGGTTGGTGTCAAATGCTTGTAGTTTCACCTCTCTCTCTCTCTCTCTCTCTCTCTTCTCGTATGGTCTTGAGCGGTGTCAAATGCTTGCCGTTTCATCTCTCTCTCTCTCTCTCTCTCTCTCTCTCTCTCTTGTGTATTGGGTGGTGTCAAGTTCTTGCCGTTTCACCTCCTCTCTCTCTCTCTCTCTCTCTCTCTCTCTCTCTCTCTCTCTCTCTCTCTCTCTCTTGTGTATTGGGTGGTGTCAAGTTCTTGCCGTTTCACCTCTATCTCTCTCTCTCTCTCTCTCTCTCTCTCTCTCTCTCTCTTGTGTATTGGGTGGTGTCAAGTTCTTGCCGTTTCACCTCCTTCTTCAGTCCTCTCTCTCCTTATCCTCCGTTACTCCACCTCCCCATCCCCACCTCCATCCACCTCTCGCATGTAACATCGTCAGCGAAGCTGATAATTGAGACTTTGGCAATCTGCAATCAGGCAGTCTATTCACAAGAGATAGTCAGCAAATTCACAATCCTTAAAAGCAACGTAAATGTTGATTAGTGTAAAATTAATAAATTTCATTTTACTTATGATGAAAGTATTTTTAACAAGGAAAAAAGTGAACTTAAAAAAAATTGATATTTGCTGTATTGGTAATTATAAGCAATGATTACAGGATATATATACATATATATTAACAAATTATCAGTTAATATGACATTGACATCCTTTTACTTATGATGAATGTATTTTTAATATGAAAAAAATTGAATGTAAATTTTTTTTTATTTACTGTACTGGTAATTATATGCTATTATTACAGGATATGTATATATATATATATATATATATATTATATATATATATATATATATATAATATATATATATATATATATATTATATTATATGTGTGTGTTGTGTGGTGTGTGTGTGTGTGTGTGATTAACAAACCAACAGTTATTAACATTTGAATTTATAGAAAATAAATCAAAAGTAAGAAGAAACATGAATCAGTAATATTCATATTCCAAAGCATTACGACTGCTAGCGCCCTTCTAGATAAACATACTTTATAGGAATCTATAGCTACATATCCTGTATTTCCGAATCGTTTTAGAATATGGGAAAGTAAACACAAAGAGAAGATAAAATATTTCTTTCCCTATTCTTTTCTCAAAAAAGCTTACGCTGGTTTCTTGCCAATTTAAAAGTTCTTCCCCTCCATTGTTTCAGGGACATATGACCCCGCGCCCCCCCCCTCTCTCTCTCTCTCTCTCTAGCTCTCTCTCTTTTTCTCTCTCTATCTATTTATCTATTTAGATCTACTCTCTCTCTCTCTTTCTCTCTCTCTCTCTTTCTCTCTCTCTCTCTCTCTCTCTCTCTCTCTCTCTCTCTCTCTCTCTCTGGTGTTTATAAGAAATCACAAAACTTCATAGTCTAATTTTTCAACATTAATCCTCAAGCTCTCTCTCTCTCTCTCTCTCTCTCTCTCTCTCTCTCTCTCTCTCTCTCCCTCTTTCTCTTTCTCTATCTATATAGACCTATCTCTCTCTCTCTCTCTCTCTCTCTCTCTCTCTCTCTCTCTCTCTCTGTTCATGAGAATCAAAACTGTATAGATATGCGTATTCAATCAGCATTAAACCTCTCTCTCTCTCTCTCTCTCTCTCTCTCTCTCTCTCTCTACGATACATCCTGAGGGTAAGGTTAAAGAGCATTTATAGCAGTTACATCAAAGTACAATACCGTTGGTAGTAAGTTGAAGGCATTTAGCTGTCCATTAAGAGGGAAGCCCCGAGGAGAGAGAGAGAGAGAGAGAGAGAGAGAGAGAGAGAGAGAGAGAGAGAGAGAGAGAATTATTGAGATTCGAGCTCAGTTTTATTATCCACTTAAATTGAGTGTAAATGCATCTCCAACCAAAAACAGCATTACCAATTATCCACTGGGTACGATATTGTTGTCAGGAATATAATAGAGGAATAATGGCTTATATTATTTCCCAGAATACTGGAAATGCAGAATATTGGTTAATACTGAAGTCAAATTCCTTTGTAAGCAACCAATACATTAATTACTGTCCTTGTTTACGTCAATATATCTCGAGTGAGGTCCTCTTGTAACTAGATTGGAATATTATTATTATTATTATTATTATTATTATTATTATTATTATTATTATTATTATTATTATTATTATTATTATTTTGAAAGGAGGTATTCAAATCCCCCCTTTCCCATCGCCAAGCACAAATGTTTCTAATACCCACACACACACACACACACACACACACACACACACACACACACACACACACATACACACTACACACTAAGTAGATGATATACCTGGAACTTTGGCGTTTTCCACAATTTATTTGATACACTATGGAAACATCCAAATTTCAATAATGATAATAAAATGTCGTTTTTAAAGTTACAAAAAAAAAAAGAAAGATATTCACTTTTAATTTTGTCTGTGCGTCCGCCCTCAGATCTTGAAAACTACTGAGTCAAGAGGGCTACAAATTGGTATGTTGATATTGATATTGAATGAAAAATTTTTTTAAAAAAAAATTGCAAAATGGTTTAGTATTATTTAAGAATTTTATAGAAAAATACTATAAACTAACAAAATATTGATTAAAAATGCTTTTCATGAAAACTGCAAAAGGGGTTTAGTATTATTTAAGAATTTTTATAAAAACAGTACTATAAACTAATATAATATTGATAAAAAATGCTTTTTATCAAAACTGCAAAGGGGTTTAGTATTATTTACGAATTTGATAGAAAAATACCATAACATAATATTGATGAAAAATGCTTTTCATCAAAACAGCAAAGGGTTTTAGTATTATTTAAGAATTTTATAACAAAAATACTATAACTTAATATTGATACAAAATGCTGTTTATCAAAACTGCAAAAGGGTTTAGTATTATTAAAGAATTTTATAGAAAAATACTGTAAACTAACATAATATTAATAAAAAAATGCTTTTCATCAAAACTGCGAAAGGGTTTAGTATTATTTAAAAATTTGTATAAAAAAATACCATAAACTGCAACTTAATTTTCATATACGAGAAAGTAAATTTATCACCTAAGAACTGTTTTGATCAGAAACTTTTGCGAAGGACGCAATCAATCGATGCATCGGAGCCTAAACAGCCTAAACAGGGTCTGAGAAGTAAACAGAATCTATCTGTTTCACAGAAGTAGAAATCTCATGTTTTAAATTGGTGATATTCCTCATATGAAGTCATCTGACTTGTGGTATCACGCTTGATCGTATGCTTTCTACTATTCAGTGATATATATATAATATATATATATATATATATATATATATATATATACGTATATATATATATATATATAGATATATATATATATATATTATATATATATATATATATATATATATATATATATATACCTAATGTAACCCCCTATCTGCCTATTTGTATTTCGTGCTTTCAACTATTTAATGATTTCTGTAAGTGTATATATATATATATATATATATATATATATATATATATATATATATATATATATATATATATATATAATATATATATATATATATATGGCATAGACATTCTCCTGCTAAAACGTGCGTGCGTGGAAAGAATGGAAAGTAGCGCTTGGAAAAAAATGTAACGCTTTCCGTGGCATTTCTATCGCCGTTTGCAACGCCATCTGTTGAGTGAATTCCCAGACGGCGCGGGTAAACCATCAGCTGACGGGAGATTTGGGACACCATTTGTTTGTTAATCGTGGCCACTTTGTGTGTGGGGGGAGGGGAGGGAGAGAGGACGTTTCGAGCAGTATGTGGGCCGCGAATGACGTCCACGGGACACGTATTGTCCTGTATAACAGAAATAAATTGCTTTAGCAAAAAATAAAGAAAAAATAAAAACAACTGAATCGTGTGTTGAAATATATAAGGGAGTATAAAATGAATAATTTTTTTATTTTTTATTTTTTTAAAGAAATGAAGTGATACAGATTTTATCATTATTATGATATAATATCAGTATATCTTCTTGGTCATAAATATTATTGATGAAGATTTAAATTAAGATTATCGTCGTGATATATCTCAAATAGGATAATCTACTATGGATGGAGATTTATGGAAAATGATAATTATGATAATAATTCTAACTGAAACTATCACTATTAATAGATACTATTATTTCTATCCAAACTATTTACCATTTTTAAATAATAATAATAATATATTTGAATTTTACAGATAACCTATGATACCATAGTTATCAAAGTCATTAACGATATCCCTCCCTCTCTCTCTCTCTCTCTCTCTATCGTCTCTCTCTCTCTCGTCTCTCTCTCTCTCTTTCATCTTTCTTTCTTAAAGCGAGCTTTCGTCTGGAGCTGCCAGACATCCCTCGGGCCTGGGAAGCTGGGGGTGGACTGATATTCTTGGTGTTTTGTTTTGTTGTTTTTGATTTAGCTGACCTTGTGTCAGCACGGGCTCTTGCTCACAGAGCAGCCCGTAACGATCTTGGTGTGGTGTCGTCCTCCTTATATATGTGGTTGACCGCAGGGGGTCTGCCCCAATGCTTGTTTCCTATTGGCTGGTGGCAGTGAGTCTTCGTTTTCATTGATTGCCGTCTGGGACCTCCTGAGCAGCGATGTAACGTTGATGGGCGTTGCGCTACGCTACGGGACGTCACGGCTAATTTGATTTCCATCGGCTGAAGGAGAACCTCGTTCGGGGACGTTGTCTTCCGTGGGAGTTGTCTTGATCGATGGTGTCATTGTTGGTGGCAGGTCTTCTCATAACTCCTTAGGCATGGAGAAACGTCTTCCTGCGTCGTATTCAGTGTAGGTTTTTTTTGGGGGGGGCTGGATGAGGAGCGACTCCAGCAGGCGCAACCGGCCGAAGGCATCATACAGAACGAAATCTCGGGAAGCCCCTGATTCCCCGTCGGTTGCGCCTGTTTGGAGGCGCTCCTCATCCCAGCAAATAAAACCTACACTGAATACGACGCAGGAAGAATTTATCCTCCCTACGAGTATCAGAAGACCTGCCACCAACAATGACACCACCGATCAATAATAATAATAATAAAATATAACCCCTACAATCACCAATAACAGAAACTAAATATCTTTTTATCTCGAACATCTCCCATTTTTTTATAATAATAATAATAATAATAATAATAATAATAATAATAATAATAATAATAATAATAATAATAACAATAATAATAATAATAAAGGAATAGAGTTGCATTTTACCTTCAATACACTCTACGGGATATACCCTGCGAATTTGACTACCGCCACAGGCCATTTTGATCAAATAAATCGACTTTGACTATTACCTATTTGAGACATGCCAACCTTTGGTGCGTTTGCTCACCAGTTTAAACAACAATGAGAAACAATAATTAGAAAAATAGAGAAGAACCTTTATAAAATTAACGCAGCTGCGGCAGCAAGTACTTTTAATAAAACGTGTTTAGAAGAGGTTTACTTCCAGCATATAATAATAATAATAATAATTAATAATAATAATAATAATAATAATAATAATAATAATAATAATTAAAACCCTTACATCACCATTAACAGAAACCACCTTGACAGTCCTAACTATTTAAATTTATTATAATAATAATAATAATAATAATAATAATAATAATATAATAATAATATTTCGGAAGGAGACCCTCTCGTAGACATGCTTTGTTAAAAATGATTGCTGCTTCAACCACTATTAATCTTGTAGAGCGTCTTCTTATTTTTCTGATGACGGCTTTTCTCGGTGTTACTTAGACTGGCGAGCAACACACCAAAGGGCATGGTAAAATTCGGTTGAGTCATCTGGTTTATTATTGCTTATACAACTCTCTCTCTCTCTCTCTCTCTCCAACGCGACGTTTCTTCTTGATACACGGGACATTATCAAGCGATAACTGCTGAGGGACTGAATTCCAGCAATAATAACCCAAATGACTCAATCGAATTTTGCCATGCCCTTTGGTGCGTTGCTCGCCAGTCTAAGCAACAACGAGAAAGCGTCATCTTAACAAAATAATAATAATAATAATAATAATAATAATAATAATAATAATAATAATAATAATAATAATAATAATAAAGAGCATTAAAGCCCTTACTATAATCACCATTAACAGAACCTTAATATTACTATCTTAGAATATGAACCATCTTCATATTCAACCAGACTTAACATCTCCAGAACTCTCCGAGAGTCGCATATTCAAGGCCTGGAAGAGATCCCTACCTCATGAGGTTCTCAGACCTGTCTTTTCATCTGTCAGTCCGTAAGATAAACAGATTACCTCACTGGAATTGCCTCTCGCGAGGACATGTGTCTGCAAGGCTTTCCCTCGCAAGGAGTAGGACGAGTTATATAAAACCTCTGAGAATATTTCCAGGGAAGAATCTTGGCTGGATCTTGACACGTTTTTTTCTGACGGAGGGAGATGTGGTGGAGATTTGTTTTTTTTGAATTTGCAATATATTTACTGTATATATATATATATATATATATATATATATATATATATATATATATATATATATATATATATATATATATATTTATATATATAAGTAGTGGGGGTTTGACGAGTTTTTTCCCCATTTCAGTTTTTGAATTTTATGTTTGTTGTTTTTAAGTGGTTGGTTTTTCTAAAGTTTTTGTTTTTTTTAGTTCTTGAATTTTGATTTTATAGTTTTTTATATTTTCAAATTTTGGGGGGCTTTGTCAATTTTTTTTATTTAAATTTTTGACATTTATATTTTATATTTTCAAATTTTGGGTTTTTCAATTTTCAAATTTTATATTTTTTATTTTTATTTTTATTTTTATGTTTTATAATTTTTTTTAATATATTTTTATTTTTAAGTGGTCGTTTTTTGTCAAATTTTCTTATTTCAGTTTTTGAGTTTTTGAATTTTATATTTTTCATTTTCAAGTGGTGGGGTGTAAATTTTTAAAATCAAAATCAAAATTTTAAAATATATATTATATATATATATATATATATATATATATATATATATATATATATATATATATATATATAATGAAAGAGAGAGAGAGAGAGAGAGGGAGAGAGAGGAGTGAATATTTTTAAACTTTTAAAGGATTCAGACGCACTGCTGGTGAGCTCCAATTACAGATTTAAGTAGCAACTGACATAAAAAAAAGTCTATCACAGTCATTCACAGACGACTAGTTAATAAATGAGACAGCTCCATGTCCTCCTTCTTTCAGCCAAACTATGAATTATTCACCCCTCGCCACAATCCTCTCGACGGGTCGAAAGAGCGAATTCCATCTTTTGAAATCGACGAATTCAAATCCGAGCGAAATCGGGCGTATTTTTAGCCCAGGGGTATACCCTTCGATCAACAAGGGGGCCTCCGGCGGCAATTACTTTGATGACGCTGCAGGTAAATGGAATAATGAAATAACAGGAAATTCCAATCCACTTTGTGTCTGAACGAGTGCGATATTGAAACCTATCCCCCCCCCCCCAACCCTTGGGTTTTGCTGTGCCTGTAAGGGTTCTAGTTACCCTTATTACACTATCGTGCTGTGGAGACACAGATTCCTATACACGCGCTTGGAGCGCATTCATACAGGTATGAAACTCCTGTCAAAAAAGGTGTAAGCGAGTCTTGTGACGTTTCTGATTGAATCTGCATTGTTGTGGGATGGTCTGGTCTATGTTTGTAGAAGGAATATATATATATATATATATATATATATATAATATATATATATATATATATATATATATATATATATATATATATATATATGTAAAGGTATAAGCCACGAAGGAAATAAACACGGAGTGCCTACAAGATCTTTCGACGTTCAACGTCCTTTACTCAGCAGATATCTGCAGAGTAAAGGACGTTGAACGTCGAAAGATCTTGCAGAAACTCCGTTGTTATTTTTTCCTTCGTGGCTTATACCTTTATTTATGGATTTATCATGTTCCAAACTATCGTGATTCAGTTATTCATACACACACACACACACACACACACACACACACCACCCACACACACACACACACACACACATATATATATATATATATATATATATATATATATATATATATATATATATATATATATATATATACATGACGATTTTGTACCGCTGTTCATAACAGTGTGTTTCATTCTCTAGTGGAAGATTCAAAAACGACTCATTTTGCTAAGAACTTTATCTCAGTTGTTCTGTATTGTAGAAGGAATGTCTTAGGATTTTAGTGGTCTGTTGCTGATACTAATAGTTTGTCATTTTTCTAGTCTCAGATTTAATATTCATCCGTTTGCTATGAGTTTTATTTTAGCTGTCCCGTATAGTAGAACGAATATTTTGGGATTTCAGTATTCTGCTGTGTCAGTGTGTCATTTTCTGATATCAGATTTCGTAACACTATTTGATAGGAGTGTTATGAAATCTGACACCAGGAATGACACACTGACAGCATCAGAGCACTGACATCCTAATATATTACCTCTACAATACAGGACACTAAATAAAACTAGCTAGATTAGTAGTATTGAATCTTCGACGAGAAAATGACAGACTATTAGTATCAGCAGTGAACACTAAGATCATAATATATTCCCTCTACAATACAGGACAATTAATATAAAGCTCCCAGCAAGATGCGTAGTATTGAATGTGACACTAGAAAACGACACAATGTTATGAACAGCGTGACAAAATCGTCATATATATTCCTTCTAGTATAAGAGAGACAATACAACCCTAACAACGCAAATTTTATATATATATATATATATATATATATATATATATATATATATATATATATATATATATATATATATAAAAGATTACACAGGACGCGCTTACTTTGTACCATGTCCTCGTCCCCTCGAGATCTTACGTACGTACGCCAGTAGGCACAACAGCAATTAATAACAGCCAAGTTCCTACAAAATCCTTCTGAACCATTTCGTCTTGGCTGCAATAATTCGCATAGTTGGGGGAAACGACTGTGTGCTGGAATATTCATCAGAACCTTGATATTGGTTTAGGGGATCTGGTAGAGAAACTCGAGCGAAAACAGCTCGAGATAGAAGTCATGATGAGGTAATATTTGGATGAGGGAAACGGTGTATTTCAGATGGAGGGAAAGAAGGAGTCCAGTTGGAGGGAAATAGGGAATTTCAGATGGAGGGAAAGAAGGAGATCCAGGCGGAGGGAAATAGGGAATTTCAGATGGAGGGAAAGAAGGAGATCCAGGCGGAGGGAAATAGGGAATTTCAGATGGAGGGAAAACAGAGGGTTGCAGGAGGAGGAAACAGGTCGGTTGGTTTTCCAGGTCTGGAAAGAGTTTGGTGTTTGAAGACAATTTTTTTTTTATAGTTCTTAGTTTTGTTAATTTCTTTTCGTGTGTAATTCTTGATAGTTGGCAAATTGGACAATAAAGATTTCTCTCTCTCTCTCTCTCTCTCTCTCTCTCTCTCTCTCTCTCTCTCTCTCTCTCTCTCTCTCTTAAACAAGTACATATCCGTCCACAAATAATAATAGAAACTTAATTAGAACTCAAAAATAAATAAACAAATGAGTATATATCATAAGAGAGACAGAGAGTCTATTAAGTCTCTCTCCTCTCTCTCTCTCTCTCTCCTCTCTCTCTCTCTCTTCTCTCTCTCTCTTCTTCTCTCTCCCTTAAAACAAGTAATACAATATATACGTCCACAAATGATCGAAACTTAATTAGAACTCGAAAGTAAATAAATAAATGAGTATATATCAAAAGAAAGACAGAGAATCTAGTAAGTGTCCCTTCGCCCTCCTCTCTCTCTCTCTCTCTCTCTCTCTCTCTCTCTCTCTCTCTCTCTCTCTCTCTCTCTCTCTCTCTCTCTCTCTCCCTTCTGCCCTGTTACCTAATTCCCGGAGCTCTTAGACCTAAACCGTTACACATTTATCTTGGCTTACAAATGTCCAGTGAGTAATGGGACCTCTTTCAGAATGAAAAACATTCGTCCTTACCCCTTCTTAAAGAATAGGCGACAGCAGAGACGCGGGAAAAAACCAGGGCGGGGAAAAAAGGAAAATGTTTTTTCCCGAAAAGACTTAAAAATTTACCCAGGGTAAATATTCTTCTTTTTTTCTATTTTTTTTTTTATCTTTTCCGAGTACGCATTTAAGACTGGTGTCAAGATTTTGTTTTATGAGAGAGAGAGAGAGAGAGAGAGAGATGAGAGGATGAGAGACGATGAGGAGAGAGAGAGAGAGATGTCTGGTGAATTCAATATATTGCAGTATCGCTCGGATGTACAGTTCTTAACATTTATCCTGAATTTGAAGTTTTTCGTTATATAAAAAAAATAATTGTAGTTTTTTTAGTGATAAATCTATATTGAAAGAGTAAAAATCTCAGGAATATAGCAATTATGTCTGCGCTTTTGTCAGAGAGAGAGAGAGGAGAGAGAGAGAGAGAGAAGAGAGAGAGAGAGGAGAGAGAGAGAGAGTGATGTACCTATAAGTTTACATAATTAAGTGAAGGCTAAAACATCTCATTATCACAAAGTATACTAGACTATATCACAAAGTATACTAACCGAACACCAATTCTTTAAAAATACTAAATTTTAACCAGACTTCAAACCTGAAATAAAAAAGGAAAAAAAAAAAGAAAATACTAAATCTGAAAATAAATGTTTTTGCTTAAAAAAAATGGACGTCCTAGACCCTTAAGAACTGAAGAAGAAGGCTTCCTTTTTATACCATTGCGAATTCGCCCCCAAAACAACACACTCCCCCGCCCCCCCACCTACCCCCAACCTGCCCTCCAAAATAAAATGGACGAAGGTCTTTGGCCAGCCTGAAAGGGAGGAAGATGAGGAGAAAGCTCTCTCTCTCTCTCTCTTGCTTTCTCGCCAATGGAGAGAAAGTGCAAACTCATTTTTCCTTTGACAGACACATTTATCACGCCCTAACAGCTCCTGACGAAGGAGGAGGAGGAGGAGGCCTTTGGAAGGCGAATGTCTGTCATCAGAACCTTTTTGGAAGTCTGGAAGACCTTCTGTGCACTTCGGCAGAGTGGCTGAGGATTTAGATTATTTTTCTAATTATTTTGCTTATTATTTCTTTACATATCTCATTTGATATGTAATTCTGAAGAAGAGTTTTATACACTTCAAGGTGGTCGAGATTTTCAAATTATTTCTTAATTATTTTATTTATTATCTTTTTATACATCTCAACTGAAATCTAATTCAGAAGGACAGTTTTATACACTTTAAAGTTGCTGAGATTTTTAGATTATTTTCGAATTATTTCATTTATTATTTCTTTACATATCTCATTTGAAATCTAGTTCTGAAGGACAGTTCAATACGCTTCAAGAAGGTTGCTGAAATTTTTAGATTATTTTCTGATTATTTCATTTATCATTGTTTGCACAGTTCTATAACCTTCAAGAAAATGTCTGAGATTTTAAAATTATATTTAAATTATTTTATTTATAATTTTTTTTACACATCTCATTTTATATGTAATTCCGAATGACAGTTCTATACACTTCAAGAAAGTAGTTGTAAACAAGTATATATTTCTCTCTCTAAAAAAAAAAATAAACGTTATCAGTTCACTGGTAAAGTCATTCCAGTAATGAAAATAGAAACATATTCCTCTTAAAAAAATAAACATTAATAGCTCACTACTAAAGTCATTCCAGTAATGAAAACATTCCTCTTAAAAAAATACAAAATAAACTTTAATGTCACTGGTAAAGTCATTCCAGTGATGAAAATAGAAACTTATTCCTCTAAACAAAATTAAACATTAATAGATCACCGGTAAAGTCATCTCCAGCACGTGAATACACAAATATATTCCTCTCCAAAAAAAAAAAAAATAAACATTAATAGTTCAAGAGTTAATTCATTCCAATAATGAAAAAAGAAACACATTACTCTTAAAGATATAAATAATTAACATTATAGTTCATGGTAAAATCATTCGCAAATCATGCAAAGAGAAACAATTCCTTCTACAGCAAAAGAAAAAATAAATAACATAAAAAACAAAAATAAATATCAATAGCTCACTGCCAAACCATTTCACTGACAAATAACCCCTTGATCGCCAAACGTGACGTGCAATAAACACAAAACCTATTCAAAGAGGAGCTCGGCCGCGTGCAATAATGCTCTAAAATTCTGGGCAAAATCACGTGGGATTATTTTGGGACTGTCCAGCAAATACTTTTCTGAATTCCCCTGGATGCAGAGGCCATTTAAAATACTTAAATTCTAAGCCCGTGGAATCCAGGCGAAGCTTCAAAAAGGCCGAGTCTTTAATGTAGCGAAAATGTGTGCGATTGCAATAAGGGGCGGGGGGTGGGGTGGGTGGGTTGGGGGTTCGGAGTCGCGTTTCATGGACAGGTTAATTGATGTATAAATTTATTGTCAAGCTGGATTTTGCTTTGTAATAAATGTTGCGAGTGTCTTTTTTTCGCGGGCAGTGCTGTTAGCGGATTATATTCTCTTGCCAAATTTTTACGTGCTATTAGTTCAACTTTTAAAATGTGAAGAATTTTACAGATTTTTATCTTCGCTGAAAGGAAACCTGTCTTTTCCACTCTAATTTTCATTTCATAAACATGGACTCGTGGTGGACACGAACAAATGCACATTCTCTCTCTCTCTCTCTCTCTCTCTCTCCTTTCTTTCTTTCTCTCTCTGTCAATATATATATATATATATATATAATATATATATAATATATATATATTATATAGTATTATATATATGTATATATATATATATATATCTATATATATATATATATATATATTAATATATATATATATATATATATAATATATATTATATAACTATATGCGTGTGTCGTGTGAGTATATAGAAGAGAGAGGAGAGAGAATGAGAGAGAGGAGAGGAGGAGAGACGAGAGACGACGAGAGAGAGAGAGAGAGAGAGAGCATGCCATCAAAATTTACAAGACGTAAAGTTTTCATCTTGGTAGGATTTCATTTCCGACTAGCGTCCAATGAATTATTCATACGGTACTCAAATTAATTCCCAGCAACGAAATCTCTCTCTCTCTCTCTCTCTCTCTCATAGTTCAGCTATTCTTGCGAGGACCCATTTTCGTGCCGGGTATAAACAGCGCACAGGGAAACTCTTAGACTCTCATATAGCAGGACGGATGTGTTTATAGGAAGCGTTCTCTTTAGCCCGTTCGTTAAGAGATGCTAATTTCTCCAAGTTACCCGATTACCAGCCACTTAGGACGTTAAAGACGACGGGAAACGGTCCCTCAATTACGAGCAATTATATCTCCAAGGCGCCAGAAAGGCAGGGAAGTCTAGGTGAACTCCGTCTCTCCACGGCGTTTCATTGGAGAGAGAGAGAGAGAAGATGAGAGAAGAGAGAGAGAGAGAGATAGAAGCGAATAGCACTTACCCTTTTCACGTCGAAATTCTTCAGATTCTCTACAGCACCTCGTTGGTTCCAACCTGTTGGAGAGAGAGAGAGAGAGAGAGAGAGAGAGAGAGAGAGAGAGAGAGTAGAGTAACCAACACTTTATCTTCCCACATAGAAATCCTCTCTCACCACCCCACCCCCCTCCAACCTGACCCGTGTCTAGATTTTGCCAGTACTTTTATTTTTTTTTCCGCTCTTTTTTTTGTTTTTTTTAGTACTAAGTTTTATTACCCTATTTTTTCCAGCTCAGATGAAACGGGTTTCCAATGGGAAAAAATAGCCTCTCACTGTTTGTCATTTTGATTGTCTATTGGCAAAGCTTCAAAAAAAATTTATTTGAAAAAATTTAAAGTCCTCCCCTGTGAATTTGTATGTTCCCGTTCTTTTTGTGCAAAGCGAAAGAGAAATTGCATTGATCATAGAGGTTAATGCATTGTTTCTTTGTCTGGTTATTCATGGTTCTATAACTTGATAACCAGCCGTTGTTTGATAAAGAGAAGGATTAGAAAAAATTTTAATAAAAAAATATTAAAATGTAAATAATATTATTGTTTAATAAAGAAAAGGATTAGAGAAAGAATTTAATAAATACAAAATATTTAAATGTAAACAATATTATTGTTTGATAAAGAGAAGGATTAGAGAAAGAATTTAATAAATTAAAAAAATTAAATGTAAACAATAACTTGATAACCAGCCGTTGTTGATAAAGAGAAGGATTAGAAAAATGTATAAAAAAATATTAAATGATAAGGTGGCAAATAATTATTATTGATAATAAAGATAAGGATTTAGAGAAAAATTTAATAAATAAAAAATATTAAAGGCTAAACCATAACTTGATAACCAAGCCGTTGTTTATAAAAGAGAAGGATTAGAAAAAAAATTTAATAAAAAAATCATCAAAATATGTAAATAAATATTATTGTTTATAAGAGTAGGATTAGAGAAATAATTTAATAATAAAAAAATATTTAATGTAAACAATATATGTTGATTAAAGAGAAGGATTAGAGAAAGAATTTGTTAATAAAAATATTTAAATATAAACAATATTATTGTTTGATAAAGATAGGGATTAGAGTGAGAATCTGTTAACAAAAAAATATTTAAATCTAAACAATTTTATCTATCAGGTTTCCTGGTTATTCACGCATTCATGACTTAGAACCAGACATTCGTTGATTATAGGTTATGATTATAGAACCAATTTGTCAATTAAAAGATACATTTAAATGGAAAAAATCCAATTAGTATCTCTATATTTTAATCGAGACAGCTAATATCATGAGTTGCATTGCTCTCTCTCTCTCTCTCTCTCTCTCCTCTCTCGTCTCTCTCTTCCTTTCCTGTCTGCTCTCGTATGTATTCTTTATTTTATCCTGATGTACTCTCACTCTCTCCCTCTCTCTCTCTTTCCGCGGATCGGGAGAAAATTTATGAACCCTGACGTCGTCCAAACGTTGGACGAAGAGGAGGAGGAGGACGAAGAGGAGGAGGAGGAGGAGGAGGAAGGAGGAGGAGGAGGAGGAGGAGGAGAAGATTAATCGCCTTCCCTTCTCCTCCTACACCTCCTGCTGTATCATTCCCCAAGAATAATAGCGGCGGTTCTGGGCTTCCTCGGTCGGGGGGGGGGGGGGGGGGGGGGACCCCTTTTTTTTTTTTTTTGGGGGGGGGGGGGTATGGGGGGGGGGGGGGGGGGGGGGGGGGGGCTGTCCGGGGGGCTGTCGGGGGGAGGGGGGGGGGGGCGTCTTCATTCTACGACGCTGGTTTCCACTGACGCAAAGTGTGGCGGAGTGAGAATTTGCAATTCCCGGGTGATTAGTGCGATCTGGGTCGGATGCCGTTGGCGGAGAAGCAAGGGAAGAGTGTAAACACTTGATGGATTGCTGTGTAAGAGCGACCAGCTGATAAAATCAAGGAGGTATGCACATATATATATATATTATATATATAATGAGAAATGTATAAAAAAAATTTCAATCTTTTAAAGCAGAGAATTGATGAACAGATTGGTTCCTTTCCAACAACATCTTCCGTAGATTTGAATGAGGGACAACCACGATAAATATCTATAATATATAATATATATATATATATATATATATATATATATATATATATATATATATAGTATATATATATATTATATATATATACTATATATATGAGGCAAACATGTTATGTTACAAAGAATTCAATCTGATAAATATTTTAGGCGTTTTTTTTATAGGACCCTTTTATTATATATATATATCATATATATATATATAATCTATATATATATATATATAATATATATATATAGATATATATATAATCTTTACAAAAACGGATGTGTTTATGTCAAAACAGAATTTATAAATACTTTGTCTCCTTTGTGGCATGGAAAAATTAACCTAAATTTGGATGCAATAAGAAAAAACTAGTTGTGAATAGACAATTGAACTATAGGTAATGGAGAGAGAGAGAGAGAGACGAGGAGGAGACTAGAGAGAGATAACTGAGAGAGAGAAGAGAGAGAGAGTTAAAAAAAAAACTCCGAAATAGTAAAGAATTTTACGGCCAAACAGAAAAATGCAGTGGAAAAGTTATCAAATAATGCAGACCCAAAACATGAATTGATGAAAGAGGTGAGAGAGAGAGAGAGAACCGAGAGAGAGAGAGAGAGAAGAGAAACCTGCCGGGAGTTAATTTCATGACAAAACAAAGTCATAAAATAGAGGCTGCTTTCAAGTCACACACACACACACACGCACACACACACACACACACACACACACTTTACAATCTCGTTAGCGGAGAAAGAACGCACACGTCATGTCAATCGAAATTCGCGTTTGCTTTAATCCCTAATCCATTTGGGCAATAGGGTATCTATTTGGACCAGGCGTAGTGTACAGTGTGTGTTGTGTAATGACGCCATGGCGCCAGAAATTGCGGATTAAGTTGGAAACAGGGGTGAAGGGGGGAGGGGGGGGGGGGGGGGAATTGCTGCGGAATTGGTTACAAGAAATGATCTAGATTGTCACGTTTGGCTATGGACACCGAGTACACTGAGAATTATTATTATTATTACTATTATTATATTATATTATTATTATTATTATTATTATCATTATTTTTTTTTTTTTTTTTTTTTTGTTCGATCACAGTCCTCCAATTCGAACTGGGGTGTATTAAGTGTGGGGTCCGGGTTGCATCCTGCCTCCTTAGGAGTCCATCACTCTATTACTATGTGCGCCGTTTCCGATCACACTCTTCTGCATGAGTCCTGGAGCTACTTCAACCTCTAGTTTTTCCAGATTCCCTTTTCAAGGGATTCTTGGGATCGTTGCCTATTATATTTATTATAATTATATTATTATTATTATTATTATTATTATTATTATTATTATTGGTAACATCAAATAAAGGGTCCTAATTACAAGTGGGCTTATAACAAAAGTAAATTCTTTATGGAAAACCAAATCCTACTAAAAAAAAATCTCATGCTTATATTCTCTTCGCCTTTATAGCTCTATATTATTCGTTAATTCATAGGCCTAAACTTCCCAATAGAAAGTAAGTCTATAAGAGAAGACAATGGATGATAAAAATCAAATCCCACTAAGTCTATATTTATAAGAAACTCATGCGTATACTATCTTCGCCGTTATAGGCCAATAATACTTGTAAATTCAATATTTTCGTCGAACATAGGCCTAAACTTCCCAATGGAAAGTAAGCCTATGGGAAAGGTAAATGGACGATGAAGAAATCAAATCCCACTAAGTCTATATTATAAGAAACTCATGCTTATATTCTCTTCCCCGTTATAGGTTAATATTATTCAAAAACTTAATATTTTCCTCGAACATAGGCCTAAACTTCCCAATAGAAAGAAAGCCTATAAGAAAAGTCAATGGTTGATAAAAATAAAATCTCACTAAGTCTATATTTATAAGAAACTCATGCTTATGCTCTCTTCGCCGCTATAGCTCAATATTATTTAAAAACTTAATCTTTCCTCGAATATAGGCCTAATCACCACTCACAAAAAAATGTAGTTCGAAAAAGAGGTTAAATTCCCAGGAAAAATCATATCCCACAAAAAACCTATATCCACGAGCAACTCATACCTACATTCCATCCACGTTCCTAGTTCAAGGAAATGTCAATCATTCACGTTACTTAGAAGCGAAACGTAAAGTCAGCCGACCATTAATCAAAACGCAAAGATGAATAATGTGGAATTTGCATAATTGCAGGTCAATTTTAGATGGGCTCTTCGTGGAAGGAGCCATTAGTCACTGAAATTATTCACGTTGGGAAAAGTGTATTACTTCAACGGGACACCTCCACGTAATGGCTATAATTTGCATCGTCTAATTACGGTTGATTTATCAAATCACA
>NC_061090.1:59468307-59475807 GCF_015104395.2 Macrobrachium nipponense | reverse complement strand
ACAACAAGACTTCAATTAAGACACTCGTCAGTTAATTGGACGCGCATTTTTCTCTTCATGAATTCCATATCTTCATCATCAGCCGTGCACGGGATAGAGCAGCGAGCGCTCTCGTGAAATAGCGAGTCAGATCTTCCGCTGTCGGGCGTTTTGGAGAATTCGCGGTCAGTGAACTGCTGAGGTTCGAGTTGATCTCGTAATGCGTTTGTGCTTCTGGGAATTAATGACATGTAACAGTTGGGATGGAATGTCTGCTTTAAGCTTGTTTAATTTTTTTTGCTGCTGCAGGGGGCGGGGGGGGGGGGGGGGGAGGCAATGGGGATGGAAGTAGGGGGAAATTCTGACGTAAGATTCGTAGTTATCGACCGCGTCTGATGCACTGATGCGTGGCAATGGAGGAGAGAGAGAGAGAGAGAGAGAGAGAGATAGACAGGAGAGAGAGAGAGAGAGAGAGTTTGAGTTCTTTGGAATTTGCGTGTTGTTTTTGAAATTCGCACTTTATGGGTCGTACTATATATTGAAGCCACTAACAAATGGTTATTGGAGAGAGAGAGAAGAGAGAGAGAGAAGAGACGAGAGGAGAGAAGAGAGAATGTTTGATAGTTATGTGATGTTAACATATTGCAGGGATTCAAAATGATCCCTGTAATGAAGAATGGAGAGAGAGAGAGAGAGAGAGAGAGAGAGATCCTCCAACGATTACTTTATCATTCAAAAGCTTTAGTAATAATATTTCGTTAAACGCAAGGATATTGAGGTAAATCTTACGTAGTCAACTCTCGAATAAAATAAGTATCTATTACTTTAGAACTTTCGCCATTTTAGATGTAAGATTAAAAAGTCTCGTAATTAGAATTAGATTCTCATTTTTGTCGAGACCTCGTAATGGACTTCTAAGTGCAGAATTAGATTGACATTAGTAAACAAAGAGAGAGAGAGAGAGAGAGAGTGAGAGAGAGAGATGGAGAGAGAGAGGAGAGAGAGAGAAAAGCTCCACCTACAATAATTATTACCTTTTTCAAGATTCTGTAATGAGATTCAACTACATTAAAGTGCCTCGTTCGTCTGAAGAAAATTTTGATAGTTAGTGAATTGACCAGGTTAGTTCATAAGTATAAAAAATTTAAAAATTTTATTTTTATATTATTTTTTTTATATATATATATATATATAATATATTATATATATATCTAGATGTATATATAATACACACCCCACACACACATATATAAATAACTTGATCATGAACGTGTATGAAACGGGCATCACCTTTAAATCTAATATATATATATATCTATATTGATATATATATAATATATATATATATATATATATATAATATAATATATATTATATATATATATATATATATATATATATATATATATATTATATATATATATATATACATATATATCCAATAGTGTGAAGGGGAAGGACAATTCTTCATTCCTTTCAAAGTACTTTATTTAGCTGCAACGTCAGGACGTTTAGTCCCATTTTCAAAGCTATATAATAAAGAAACAGACATTAAAAAAAACAGATCGGAAATAAAATAAACGAATAAAAAGCTTTTTTTCCATACAGCATAAAACATCAGTACAATAAAAAGAGAGAGTTTAACCCAATGGTGCTGAGGGAACAGACCGAGTGACAGTTCGGGGCCAGGATCAGTTTCGACTTAACTCACGAGAGGTATAGATTTGTTGAAGGTGGTCTGAGTATTTAGTTGCGGGGTAAGAGCTGTTTAAAACAAAGGATTCCAAAATTGCCAGTTAGTTGTTGGTCGTTAGGAGTCGGACTATGATTTAAAATCCTTGTAACTGAATCGAATTTACTATTTTTGCATGTTCAAGTATGCAATAGAATTTCTGGATTTGATAATTTAACACCAGTTCGATAAATCACTCATCCGATGAGAATCCAAATCTCACGGTTAACAACCTACGGGTGGATCCGAAATATTTCCCCAGGTTACATCACTGGGGCAATTAAATAGGTAAATGACTACCGAGTTCAATCAGAGGGTGAAAGGTCTCTTTGTTTTTAAGAGGATCTAAGGTATGGGAGTACAAGGTATTACTTTAGGTCAATTTCTGGTAAAAAACTATCTCTTATCTGCCGGAATTCTCTATAGAAATTTTATCATGAATGAGAGATGCTTGCATATAGCAGTAATTTAGGTACCGTGGGTATTACCATTGGATCGGGAAATACTATTCAGAAATTTGTAAAGAGGTTTGTGAAACAATCTGATGGAAAGCAGTTGTCAATAAGTACTGATGGAGGTCAAAGTATTTGCATTATGGAAATTGGCCAGTCAGATGTTATGCTGAAGCCCTGTGGAGCGGGTTGATAAGGAAGTTAGTTTAAATATATAAAAAAAGGATGACTATAAAATTAGAAACCCAGGCAGTGAAAGTTTCTTCTAAAAATCGTAGTATTAAAAATGATCCATAGTGTCTAACATCCATACTAACAAGAAATCAATCTGAATCCTGAGGTAAAATTCTTTCCTTAAAATCATACGAGTTTTGCAACTATAGGTGTAGTGGTTAAGGTGTGTTAAAAAGTGGACAAGGAAATTTAGCAAGCTTGTACTTAGGCGTGTCATAGGATGTGAGATGGGTCCATTGGTTCACCTTCTTTGTGAATTTTGGTAACCCACTACATCACTCCACATGGAGCACCAGTACTAACAAAACGAATCATAGGTATTTTCACTAATGATGTTTCGGTCTTTCAAATATTCAAAAAATCGAGTAATGCGATCCTCAAACTCTAAAGATAGCAGAAATTGAGGTCTAGGTCTTTTAGATTTTGTTTAGTCTTCTAAGATATTTGTCCATTTCTGTATTATATTCGTGTTTATTTAGAAATTACCCCCCCCCTCGGTACCTTTTCCCTTATCTGGTTTAGTTATTGTCAGTCCTCATGTTTACCAAGTCTTTGAGAATATTTAGGTCATTTTATTGAAGAAGGGCGCTCCATCTGGCAGTTAAGTTTTTATAAGGTTTTCTGTGCTAACCCTTGTATTTGAGTGCGAAATTTAGGGCACATTCAGTATCGAGGGGAGGATTTTTTTTTACCGGAATATATATATATATATATATATATATATATATATATATTATATATATATATATATATATATATTATATATATTATATATATATATATATATATATATATATACGCATATACATACACATACCCATATACATAGGGAAAGAGATATTGAAACCACCATATAGGGCACAGTCCGACTTCCGCCCACCCTAATAGGCGGTCATTAGCGTCGATTTTCGCTAATGACCATTTTTCCCCCAGAGCGCGGGCTATGTTGCAGTCCAGAATAAACGCAGCAACCGCGGCACAGACCTCAAATTTTAGCGATGTGAATACATCAAACGAGATATTTCAAAAGGGGCCTTATTACTGCCTAGGTGGGAAATCTGAACGCTGTTTATATAAACCAGCACAATGGATGCCGTTCATCATGACATAATGGTTACGGCCGCGGAATACGATATAGAATTTAATGGAATTGGTATTTTGCGGGTCTGGCGGAGTCTCTTCTGGCTTGTGCGGTGATTTGTGGTAATGATGTTGAGAGTTTTCGTTGGTAGGACGCTGGAGGTTTGGCTAAGCAAATTTCAGGCTCATTAATAGATAATAATTCGCCAGCGATTGGCTACATTATTTACTATGTGATCGCTTTGTATATGCAAGGTTGTGATGAGGTTTATGTTAACTACCACATATATATGATATATACACACAAATACTATAATATATAATATATGTGTGTGTGTGGTATATATATATATATAATATATATATATATATATAATTATATATATATATTATATATATACATATCATTAACATACATTACATATATTATATATATCTTATATATATATATATATATATCTATATATATACTATTATATATATATGTATATATGTATATATGTATATTATATATATATATATATAAAATGATAAATTAAATATATATATATATATATATATTTTTTTTTTTTATATATATATATATCATAATATATAATATATAATATATATACCCACTCATGTACAATTTAGGTGTGAGAAATTCAATCTTCCAAATCAATTTCAAGAAACAAAAAATATTTAAAATCACTTAAAATCACGTAAATTTTGTATAGTAATCAATGACACCAATGCACAATTACACGTATAAACACCACGTCAACAGCGAGAGAGAGAGAGAGAGAGAGAGAGAGAGAGAGAGAGAGAGAGAGAGAGAGAGAGAGATTACTAATTATCTCTGAGTAAACAGAAATGGTATCTTTTTTCGTCGCACGCATAACTTGTTTTGGACATATGAATCTTTGAACTATTTTTTATATATACAAATCACGAAAAATTTTGGGTTGGATAAACTCCCCCCTATTCATTTGGAGTGAAAAAAATTCCAGCTGTGATAAAACGAGAGGTTTTTATCACCAACTATAAAGACGATTTTAAATTATTTTTAAATGCTGCTATTCAGTCCAATTCGGACGAGCTTCAAGTATCTGATTATAAATACGAAAATTTTGGATGTTTTTGACAGTCTCTGTGTGACCAGTAAAGGGGAAATTACTCTACCATTTTTCAAGAACTGTCATATCTCAGTGTCACAGACAACCTGTATTAAAAACAAAATATTATATGATAAATGTTTTATTTTTCATTAGCGAATTCATTTTTTTGGCGTTACGAATGATGTATACTTTATATACATACTATGAGGGCACTAATTGTAGAGATGGTGTGTTATTTATATATTTTCAACCCTATATCCCACTAATTTTTTTTAATTACTTATCAGTTTTCCTATAAACAACTTGTTCTGCTTTCAGGAATAAAATAAAAATAAAATAAACAGTTCTTTCTACATCCAGAATAATAAAAACAGACCAAAATAACTCATATTGAAACAGAACACAATACTCTTATTATGATTTATGTGAAATATATTAAAATCGAGTCTACAGGTTACCTAATGATCAAATAAAAATTGCACCGAGGCAACTTTTCAATCATGATTATATAATTTTGCACAGTATTTTCTCAATTAGAATCATCTATCTCATTGTAATTATGATAATTTCTATCCACAGAAGTAATTACGTTGCCAACAGTTTACGTATGTTAATAACATGATAAACATACAGGCTTAAAATTGGATGTTAAATATTTCATTAATTTAACTGATTTAAGCACGACAGTGAAAATGGTGGATATAATTCCGAGTTTGAATTAATTTACAAACTT
Organism: Macrobrachium nipponense; assembly: GCF_015104395.2. Classification (NCBI taxonomy): domain Eukaryota; kingdom Metazoa; phylum Arthropoda; class Malacostraca; order Decapoda; family Palaemonidae; genus Macrobrachium; species Macrobrachium nipponense. The sequence continues at coordinate 59,470,500 of NC_061090.1, read as the reverse complement.
AACAATCTCTAGCTTTAAAAGCATATTAAATCATGGAGGTTAGGATATATTTCAAGATTTAATGAGATGTTCGTAGAACTAATCTATTTTCTTTCTCATTATGATATGAGGTCATCAAACTTGAATTTATTTCATTTACCTATGAGTTAAAATATCATTCATAAAGTGGTTACTTGCAATTTTATTACTGAAATCAAGTTATATTTTCTATTTGAAACAATCAGTTGTGATGACGTATGTTAATTTAGACAAAACTTCAAAAGTCAATGTTAAATTCTTGATAATTTAACGTATGCTTTTTGTTGATATATTCGTAATAGACTTGAACTTTTATCAATATTAGGTCAATATAAGACAGAGAGAGAGAGAGAGGAGGAGAGAGAGAGGAGAGAGATGATGGAGAGAGAGAGAGAGAGAGAGAGACTCAGCATTCAGAAAATCTGCATACTTATATTATATATTATATATATAATAATATATTATATTATATATATATATATATATAAATATATATATATATATATATATATATATATATATATATAATATATTATATATATATATATCGATTATATATATATTATATATATATTCACTTCCCACCTCTTTTATTATTACATGAGTACCCTCTCAATTTCCTCATGACATCGTTATAAATTCAAAACAAAAATAAAAAACGTTTGCCATCTGTAATACCCTATAGATATCTGCCCACATTAAAACAGAACATTACCTACCCAATATATTTTATACCCAATATAGACAAAATAATTCTGCAAATAAAACTACGCTATACTTTCCCAAAACAATAATCCCAGATTATTCTATATATATATATGGTATAATAACCATTGCACGCACCGGGTCGTAATCCAGCTCTCTTTGATAAGCTGAGTTATTTAACAACTTTCGATTCTGCGTAACGTAAAATGAGCTATGTACGAATCGCCTGGTTTTGTCATGAACAATGCGTAATGGATTATCCTGCCTTATTTTGTTTGTTTGCTCATTTATTTCGGTGGCATTCAATGCGTGATCACATTCTGAACGAAGGAAGAGATATGACATCTTTATTTGATTATGATTGGTTTTTATGATATTGTCGTCAGGTGTTCACGTGTGTATATTAGGTTGAGAATTGCTGTTTGTGAGATTGTTTTTGGTATTTGGAACGTCATTATTAAGAAATAATAATAATAATAATAATAATAATAATAATAATAATAATAATAATAATAATAATAATAATAATAATAATAATAATAATACCACAGGACACCAGAGTAGATGAGAAAGAGAAAAAATGGATAAGTATCGAGATCTGAAAATAGAAATAAGAGGGGCATGAAACATGCCAGTGGAAATTGTACCCATAATCATAGGGACACTATAGGAGGCACGATCCCAACATCCCTGAAAAGTAACCTGGAAAGACTATAGATGCCGAAGTATAGCTCCAGGACTCGTGCAGAAAAAGGTGATCCTGGAAATGGCACACAGTAAGAAAAGTGATGGACTCCTAAGGAGGCAGGATGACTACTCGGAATCCTACACTATGAAAATCACCAGTCGAATGGGATGACTATGATGGACCAAAAATAAAAATCAAGATAAAATAAAATAAAATAAGATAAAATAAAATAGAATAAAATAAAATAAAATTAAATTGATAAATAAATAAATAAATAAATAATAGATAAATAATAAATAAATAAATAAAATAAAATAAAATAAAATTAAAATAAATTAAGATAAAATGAAATAAAATAAAATAAAATAAAATAAAAAATAAAGATAATATTAAATAAAATTAAATAAATAAAATAAAATAAAATAATATAAGCATAAATAAATAAATAAACAAATAAATAAGTTAATTAATAATTAAATAATTGAAAAATAAATAGTAAGAATAATTTGAAACACCAATTACTCCCATACACACATTCAGTAATATCAATCTATACATTTTTTAGCACACGACGTCAAATGAAAGTCGAGATAGTGACGTGACCAAACGCATCATCATCTTTTGGAAGATCACCCTCCCGATATAATGAGGAAGGATAACTGACACGGCCAAAAAAGATAATGACACCATTATTCACCGGTGACAGACGGGTATTAAGACGCGTATTACAATTACGATTAAGAAAAGGAGACGGGGTTTTTATTTCTTATTTTTTTTTAATT
>NC_061090.1:59448307-59460807 GCF_015104395.2 Macrobrachium nipponense | reverse complement strand
ATAGCTCTAATATTAATTTCGTCACCGTGTAATTTATTTGAATAAACAGAGAGGCTTATAAATGCTTAAAAAATCTAGAATAACCTCAACTCACATAAGGAAACAAAAGCTACTGGAAAAAACATTAATTAAATTTACCTTCACAGAGAGATTACGTCATGGAAAAATGACATTCTTCAGCTGGCGAGTTTAATTAGGCAAAAACCGCTCTGAAAGAATGTTTACGTGATAAACAAAGCATACAAAGACATACAAAGCTCCTTCGGACTTCAAAGACTTTGGACACTCTCACGAAATAGGTCTCTGGTCTCTCACCACAATACGTTATACGTTATCAAAGAAAGAATGACTACGGCTTAGTTATGGGTTGTGCCTTATAATTGACAGGAATTCATCTGAATACCATCGCCAATGTTTATTTCAGTAGCAAATAAAATCTGGACGTTGTTTATGTACCTGGAAAATACCGCAGATTTACAACAACAGATACCTAACCCATCTTATAAATCTATACACTTCCATAGATACCATGACCCTTCCTAATCCCGTAGCCAGACTTCTTACCTTACAACCATGCTTTTCACTCCCAAATTGTTCCTGAACACTGGCCAATGGTCAGTTGACCTGAGGTCATTCTGCCGGGGGACAGAAGTCCAAAGGACACTTCACCAGCAGACACTGACCCACCAGACATCTGGGGGAGAGGGATCTTTGGCCTATATGGAGTTTAGTTTAGACTGGGGGTTAATCCAAGTTTAAGCTCGGAGGTGTTGAAGAAGTCCTCTCTCTCTCTCTCTCTCTCTCTCTCTCTCTCTCTCTCTCTCTCTCTCTCTCTCAATATATAAATAAATAGATGATTTTTATTTATACGTTTCCTTCAGTACTCTACGCATAACAGAACTATTTAGGATACACTGATTTTTTGGTTGAAACTAAAATATCGACTCCATATTGAGAAATATATGTATGCATTTATGTATATTTATATGTTTATTAAGTATATTAATATTATTAGTACTATAAAATATAAAAATTAATATGAAAGACATTATAATAGATAATATGTATAATATATATATACAGATAAAACAAATATAATATATATATTGTATATATATATATGTATCATATATATATGATATAGATATATATCATTATATATTAATAGATATTATAGTATATATATAAATATCATAAATAGAAATAATTATATAGTTATATATATATAATATATATATAGATATATTATATATAGATATTATATATTAAGATAATAATATATATATATGGCAGTCAACAATATTCATATTCAGTCGATCATATGAGCAACACCACACAATTTTAGGCTTAAAATAAATACCGACTGCATATTCATACGAATATTTTGCATCTATTCCACTAAAGTAGGACATATTAACAGCACTTCACCTTTAACAGAAGAACGGTATATTATGAGTTTGCAAAATACTTATTATTATTATTATTATTATTATTATTATTATTATTATTATTATTATTATTATTATTATTATTATTATTATTATTATTATTCTAAAGAGCCTTGTTGATTGGCACTTTGGTGATTATTTTTGCATGCATCTTTGACAATACTTTGAAAACGTGTAAAACATTTTATGTCTATGTTTTATCCTTTCTTTGTTGTTGATGTTGTTGAGCTTTTGGGGGGTGCAGGAAAGGTCTATGTAAGAGCCTAAAAAGGTATGAAAAAGGCATTTCACATTTAGTTAAAGATACAGGAATTTTAGTATGGGATATATATGATTTATTCATAAGAATGCGATTGTAAAAATATAAATATTGTGTACGCTATTCAATACAGAAAAATTATTCCCAAATAAAATATAGCGTATTTATTTCCATTTTCGTTGGTGAAACAACGCTCTTCTTGACCGTAGATTTTATCACACGCCCCGAGTAAGCTGGAGGTCGGATCACGCCTTATTTCTCTAGGTCTCAGAAAATTGTGTTACAAAAAAAAAAGAACAATTGAAGGCTGGATTTCTCTATCAAACTGAAGAAATCCGGTCTTCAGACGTTTTTGTTTTCTTATATGACAAAGTCTCCCTCGAAAGCTAATTAATTCCGAGTTACTTTAATAACGGAATCTCGACAAAAAAAACAAACAAGAAAAGAGTCTTTTGTGTTCTTTATTTACGAAGAAAGTCTCCGCGTTGCGAATGTAAACATTACTAACCTTAATCTAGGACATTCAACACTAAAGGAGCTTTGAAATATTGATGGAAATGTAGACGTTTTGAATTGGTTGTTGCTGTGAGTAGAGGAAATATGAATATGTAAGTAAATATTTTTTGTGGGGTTTATATATATATATATATATATATATATATATATATATATATATATATATATATATATATATATATATATATATATGAATAACCTGATCACGAAGGTATATAAAAGGTGATGCTATATATATAAAATATCTATATTATATATATATATATATATATATATATATATATCTATATATATATATATATATAACATATATATATATATATATAGATATATATATATATATATATATATATATATATATATATATATATATATATATATATATATATATATATATATATCATATATATATATATATATATATATATATATATAATATATATATATATATATATATATATATATTGTGACGAGTGGCGTAGAGTATCTGGGTCTCGGATACCATTAATACTTGGTGCATGAAATAGTCAAAGATCTGTGTCTGGACACCATTAATATTTGTTAACCCAAATTGCCAAGTATCTGGTTACTACACTTACCATTTGTACTTGCTAATACAAGAGACCCTTTTATTCCTGGGTCTGGGACACCCTTTGTACTTAGGGCACAGTTCATTCAAGTACCTGGTTGTTACTTACCTCACTACAGACAGACATCTGACCCTTCATCACAAATACTAAACGACTGAATACTCTAAAGGTAAGAGTGATCCCTTTTTTCTAACTGAACAGTCAAGAAAACAATCAGTCTAAGTTCATTAAAATATGTGTGAGGTAATCTTAATTAAAGGGCATCACTCGTGCAAATTCAAATTTAAGTATTTCCCTGATTCTGTTTTATTTGTGGGAAACGTCACAATTATCACTCTATATTTCTACCTAGACAAACAAAATATAGCTTAATAGTATGTACTGGTGGAATAAATGCTCACATAGATTTTAAATATAAAAATTTATTTATAAATTCAAAATTTATAAATGAAATTCACAATCTCAGGGAAATTGTTATTACTTGAAATCAAAAGTTTAATTAATTCTTGAGTTAATTATTAAGCAAAATTAAATCAAAGTTTATCAAGAAAATTAATTAAATTAAATCATAAAGCAATAATTAAATTTGAAATTTAATTTAATTAAATGCAAGTTAATTCACAAATGTAAGATTCAAAATTTACACAATAGAATATTATTCAAACAATTAAACAAAATAAAGACAATGCAGAAAAACATAATGCATAATATGAAAACAATTAAAGCATTGACAGTACACACATTAAATATATAAAAATGGAATAAGTCAAAAGAACAAAGCAAAAGATAAATGTTTAGAAATGATAAAACGTTGAAGTGCACTTCACAACATTTGTAAAAATACCTTATACACAGCTGCAGCGTCAACCAAAAGGCCTGTTACAATTTTACACTTTTTCACTATTTTCGTGGCGCCTTCACAAAAACCAATAAATGCAATACTATGTTCAGATCCCACAAACAACACATATATACTAAGAATTATATAAAAATGAGTGCCACTCGTACGTTAAGTTACTGAACAGCCTCGCGACCCGAGCGAGAGAGAGAGAGATTTTCAGAGAGAGAGAGAGTATAACACACTCCGCTTATGTCTCAAAGCGAATGAAAGAATTCCTCTCGCCCCATAAGCGTATGGGGTGGGCGATTAGTCTCTAGTCGAAGGCGAAAACATATTACGTCATCTCTATAGGAATGGCTATGAATAAGGCTCTTTTGTTCCATTCACAGGACCTACCATGATGTGTTTACATCGATAAAAAAAATGCTTGACTAAGACATTCTCAAAGAGCAAAAACAACTCCCTCCCAAAGGCTTATGAGCTTTCACTCTCGGTGTGTTATGGTACTTAAAAATGAAAAGTGGATCACTTAAGGCATGTTATCTTTAAATTTGGGAAATCTGAACACAGAAACAAACATTTCATACTATGATACACAAGTTCTGATGTGAATTAATCATATTACCACAATTATAATTGCATTCCAAACTTACATTATAAGATTCCTCCCCCCAGAAGATTAGTTATTCCGGGGTTGAATCCAACGATTCACAGGGGATAAAATAATCGGCAAACTACACAGTTCTTACCAGATATGTGCTCAACCTATATATACTGTGCAGCACAAAGACCACCTGGTCAGTCTTTGATTATGGTTTTCATCCGCTGTATGAATGACAGTGGATTGTGATCAGACAATACTAACACTTTTTCATTCCTAGGTCTGTTCACATACACTTCAAACTTTTTCAGTGCTGTGATTAAGGCTAGAGTTTCCTTTTCAATAGTTGCATAGTTTTTCTGATGCTTTTTCAGTTTCGAAGACAGGAAACACAGGGTGTAGAAGGTTATTTTCATCTTCTTGAAGTAGAACGCTCCAATTCCGCAATCAGAGGCATCAACTTATATCACAAATTTCTTATTAAAGTCTGGAGCTTGAAGCACTGGTCTTGAAGTTAAAATGGCTTTTACCTTCTCAAAGGATTCTTGACATTCTGGAGTCCAAACAAACTTAGCTTTGGGACTAGTTAAGTCTGTCAAGGGAGCTACTACGGCTGAGAAATTTGGACAGAAACGACGATAGAATCCAGCCGTGCCCAAAATCTTTGTAGTTTGCTTCCTAGTAGTAGGGGGTGTAGCCCTACGGATACCTTCCACATTAGCATTCACCGGAGCGAGAAGGCCTTTTCCAACTTCAAACCCAAGGTACTGAACAGTCGCCTTCCCAAACTCACTCTTCTCTAGGTTGAATGTTAGTCCTGCTTCTTGTAGTTTCTTGAAACTTTCTTCAGGATCTGCAGATGTTCTTCCCACGTTGTAGAGTAATGACTTATGTCATCAAGGTATACACCTACTCCCTCTATAGATCCTAGCAGTTGATCCATCACTCATTGAAATGTGGCTGGTGCATTCATCAGACCAAATGGCAATACAGTATACTGATACAATCCAAAAGGAGTAATAAAGCTGACAGCAACTTTCGCATTTTCATCTAAGGTTATCTGATAATATCCCTTCAATAAGTCTATCTGGAAACAAACTTGGCTTGCTCAATATTATCAAGTAACTGATCTATAAGAGGCAAGGGATAATTGTCAGCCACACTAATGGAATCAAGTTTCCTATAATCAGTACACATCCTAAATGAGACATCGGGTTTCTTCACTAACTCACATGGAGAGCTGTAGTGACTTGAACTGGGTTCTGCTAATCCATGTTGCAGCAAATACTGAACTTCTTTTCTTCAGAACATCTCGATGATAAGGTGATAAGCGATAAGCTCTTTGCTTGAACGATTTCCATCTTCTTTGATCTTGATTCATGTTTGGTCAGATTGGTACATCTTGGGTACATCTGCAAAATCTCTGTGAAACTTCTAATCACTTCACTCATTCCTCACCTTGCTCAACATTAAGATGTTTCAGTTTACCCTCCAAAATTGAAGAATTATTCATCTTGCTTTCAGCTCCCAATTCATAGCCGTCATCGTCTTCTGTAGATGAAGTTGTCTGTATTATTGACACAGTTTCAGTTCTAGTGTCTGAGAAGTAAGGTTTCAAAAGGTTCACATGTATCTTCCTCTGTCGTTTTCTTCTTTCTGGTGTTTCAATCACATAAGTTCTATCACTTAACTTCTCAATTATCCTGTAGGGACCTTGAAATTTATTTGTAAGGGGAAATCTCTTGACTGGCAGAAATACTAACACTTGCTGACCAACACTAAAACTTCTTAGCTTAGTCTTTCTGCCATAGTTCCTTTTCATTTTCTCTTGACTCATTTTCAGATTTTCTAAAGAGATTTTCTAATCTCTTCCAACCTTTTCCTTAAGTTCTTCACATACTCTCCTTGGATTTCCTCTTATTTTCTACCAATTTTCTGCAAGAATCTTCAAAGGTCCTCTCACTTCTCTTCCAAAAATCATCTCATTAGGTGAACATCCCATGCTTTCTTGATAAGCATTCCTAACTTCAAATAACATTAAGGGTAAACCAACATCCCATTCTCTTCCTGACTCAGAACAATACTTTGTCAACATACTTTTCAATGTCTGGTGAACCTTCCAAGCACCTTGAGTTTCTGGATGATAAGCAGTTGATAACTGTTGTTTTACCCCTAATAAGTGCATCACATCCTGGAACAACTTGGAAGTAAAGTTCGTTCCTCTATCACTTTGTACAATTTCTGGTATACCAAACTTTGAGAAAAACTCCAATAGTTTCTCAGCAACTATCTTGGCAGATATGTTTCTGACAGGGATCGCTTCAGGATATCTGGTAACAGGACACATTAATGTCAACAGATATTCATTTCCTTTCTTCCACCATATCTATAATCACCTTGTTAAACGGGTTCTCCTCTAACTTTTATAGGTTGTAAGGGGGCTTTCTGAATGGTTCATTAGGTTTTTCCAGCGATCTGGCAGGTATGACACTCTCGATGGAACCTGCTAACATCTTTATGAAGTCCAGGCCAGAAAAATATCTCATGATCTTCTCCACAGTCTTCCTGACTCCCATATGTCCAGATTCATGAGCTACTGCTACCACTTGCTTTCTCAATGGACATGGAATCAAAATCTGATGATATTCGCCCCATTCAGCATTTCCAGGTATATCTGAAGGTTTATACTTCCTCATCAGCAAACCTTCCTTCAGATAATAAACAGGTAGGAGTTTGTTGGCATCTCTTCCTGATACAAAAACTCTGAAGAACAAATCAGCTAACGATGCATCCCTCTTCTGCAAGTCCATTAGCTTCTCGCTTGTTACCTGTCCAACTTCAATAGTTGAACTATCAATATCTGCTACCTCAGCTACTGCAGTTTGACTACTATCTTCAGGAACACCTTGACTACTCGGAGTCTCTTCAGGAACAACAGATTCTTCATTTTCTTGGGAAATCCTTTCTCGTCAGCTCCACGGGAGGCATCACTCCCCTGGAACAATTGTTCTAAGTTCAAAGATCCTTCACTTGATCCATCTTGGGCGTGCAAATCCTCAGTTTCTTCACCACGAGTCATAATTCTCCTCATACTTCTGGTAGTTACACAACTAGGGAATAGGTGGGGGTTACTTCTTCTCCAACTCTACCGTAGGACTAATCCTCAACGGTTTGTCTGTCACTACAGGACAAGGAACAAATGGAACACCACCAACTTCATTTCCCAACAGAACATGTACACCATCCACAGCCAGTGAGTCCTTTACAGCAAAATCAACATTCCCTGTCACCAATTCACAGGACAGATGTAAGCGGCATATAGGAGTTACTTCTCCTCCCTCCTATACCCTTCAAAATAACTGAATCTCCAGTGAAATTCTTCTCCAACATTGGGTGAGCACCACGTAACACTACGCTATGGTTGCTCCCTGTATCACGTAAAAATCTTGACTGTACCTGCACACTTCTTACCTGAGTTGCCAGTGTACCCTCATAGATATATGGCTTAAAAGCCTCCAAAACTGATCAAGCCACTCACTGCTTGAAGTTCCATTTCACTGGTTGCTAAAACATTCAGCTTGTTTAGTTTCAGTCCTCCCGTAGTCGGATTTTTCCCCCACATTTTCTTAACAGTCTGTTTGACCTGGTCACCTCTTACTATTGACCAAACAGCTTGACTGCTGATAAATTCCAATAACACTCCTGGACTGAAGTGTCCTGCTCTTCCACACTTGAAGCAGACAACATTAAGGCTTTGCAACTGTCTTGCAAATATAAGATAGGATTTCACATTAGCTTGCTGAGGGAAGTATTATCATTTGTAGGTTTGCACCACCCACTTATAAAACTGTTCCTGAAACCTGATGAGACTTAAAACCTGGGTGTGGTTGATTTTCTGGTACTTGACATTATAATTATGCCTGCTACTAATTATATTGTAGTCCTCACTCAGTGTAGCAGCTTTGTCAAGTTTTTTAACCTCTCTCTCTCTCAAATAGGCTCTTATATGCTCAGGAATACCTTTAAAATATTGCTCTAAAACAACTAACTCTTTCTAACTCTTCAAAAGTTGTAACTTTAGCTGCCTCCAACCATCTTTTAAAACACCTTCTCACTTTATAAGCATAATCCAAGAAAGTTACTTTTTTCATCCTTTCTTAAGTTTCTGAATCTTTCATTGTAGTACTCTGGGGTCAACTGGTATACTTGTAGCACATTATGTTTGAGCACCTTATAGTCTTTACTGATCAGCTGTTAAGGCTAGATAAGCACTTCTCCCTTTACCAATCAAGACACTTTGTAGCAAAACTGACCATTTATCTTCTGGCCATCCCATACCTGAAGCCACTTTCTCAAAGTGATCAAAGAACTCATCTGGAGCCTCTTCAGTAAACTTAGGGATTAACTTCTGCACTCTTACTACATCAAATGCAGGGTCTTGATTACCATGGTTAGGGTTAGACAGTGTTACAGGTAATGTGGATCTGCCTCTTATCAATTCCCTCTTCCTTTCATGTCTTGCAATTTCTCTTTCCTCTTTTATCCTTTGCCTTTCATCTTCTGCTGCTTTTTCTTCTTCTCTTTCTCTTCTTTTCTTGTTTTTCCCTTTCCCTGTTCTATTTCTGTCTTTTTCAGCTTGTATTCTCTCTCTTTCAGCCTGTATTTTCAGTTTAATCAAACTTTCTTCTGCTTCTATGCGTCTGAGTTCTAACAATCCCTGCATCACTTTTCTCTTTCTTTTCTACTTGCTTATTTATATATCAGCCTGTGCTACATTCAACAACTCTTGAGCTAGTTCTAACTCATCATCATCAGTTATACCAGAGTCTATCAATGCTTGCATGGCAATGCATTTGATTTGTGCTTTTATCATGTTGCTAAACACATGACAACCACATGCTTCTGCTAGAGCACTCCACTGTGCCTTAGTCAGAGTAGTTTCAGACAACACTTGGATGGAAGGGGCTGCTAAAAATTCCTGAGTATCGAATGGAGCCATTTTTCTCAAATACAATTCTTACAATAAAATGCAAAAAAACACATATATGGTCACTCTTTTAACAAAATATATTCCTTACACCACCAGTATAAGCTAGAGTGATAATGTGATTTTGTTTTCCTCCCTGGTCTCTGGGGATCATTGATACTTGGATACATAAATGCCAAATATCCCGGGTCTCTGGGCACCATCAATACTTGTAGTGCCGAAGTGGCGTAGAGTATCTGGGTCTGGATACCATTAATACTTGGTGCATGAAATAGTCAAAGATCTGTGTCTGGACACCATTAATATTTGTTAACCCAAATTGCCAAGTATCTGGTTACTACACTTACCATTTGTACTTGCTAATACAAGAGACCCTTTTATTCCTTGGGTCTGGGGACACCCTTCCGTACTTAGGGCACAGTTCATTCAAGTACCTGGTTGTTACTTACCTCAAACTACAGACAGACATCTGACCCTTCATCACAAAATACTAAACGACTGAATACTCTAAAGGTAAGAGTGATCCCTTTTTTCTAACTGAACAGTCAAGAAAACAATCAGTCTAAGTTTCATTAAAATATGTTGAGGTAATCTTAATTAAAGGGCATCACTCGTGCAAATTCAAATTTAAGTATTCCCTGATTCTGTTTTATTTGTGGGAAACGTCACAATTATCACTCTATATTTCTACCTAGACAAACAAAATATAGCTTAATAGTTATGTACTGGTGGAATAAAAAAATGCTCACATAGATTTTAAATGCAAAAAATTTATTTATAAATTCAAATTTATATAAATGAAATTCACAATCTCAGGGAAATTGTTATTACTTGAAATCAAAAGTTTTATTAATTCTTGAGTTAATTATTAAGCAAAATTAAATCAAAGTTTATCAAGAAAATTAATTAAATTAAATCATAAAGCAATAATTAAATTTGAAATTTAATTTAATTAAATGCAAGTTAATTCACAAATGTAAGATTCAAATTTACACAATAGAATATTATTCAAACTAATTAAACAAAATAAAGACAATGCAGAAAAACATAATGCATAATATTGAAAACAATTAAAGCATTGACAGTACACACATTAAATATATAAAAATGGAAATAGTCAAAAGAACAAAGCAAAAGATAAATGTTTAGAAATGATAAAACGTTGAAGTGCACTTCACAACATTTGTAAAAAATACCTTATACACAGCTGCAGCGTCAACCAAAAGGCCTGTTACAATTTTACACTTTTTCACTATTTTCGTGGCGCCTTCACAAAATCCAATAACTGCAATACTATGTTCAGATCCCACAAACAACACATATATTACTAAGAATTATATAAAAATGAGTGACCAGCTCGTTACGTTAAGTTACTGAACAGCCTCGCGACCGAGCGAGAGAGAGAGAGTATAACACACTCTGCTTATGTCTCAAAGCGAATGAAAGAATTTCTCTCGCCCCATAAGCGTATGGGGTGGGCGATTAGTCTCTAGTCGAAGGCGAAAACATATTACGTCATCTCTATAGGAATGGCTATGAATAAGGCTCTTTTGTTTCCATTCACAGGACCTACTATGATGTTGTTTACATCGATAAAAAAATGCTTGACTAAGACATTCTCAAAGAGCAAAAACAACTCCCTCCCAAGGCTTATGAGCTTTCACTCTCTGGTGTGTTACGGTACTTAAAAATGAAAAAGTGGATCACTTAAGGCATGTTATCTTTAAATTTGGGGAAATCTGAACACAGAAACAAACATTTCATACTATGATACACAAGTTCTGATGTGAATTAATCATATTACCACAATTATAATTGCATTCCAAACTTACATTATAAGAATATATATATATATATATATATATATATATATATATTATATATATATATATATATATATATATATATATATATACATATATATACATACATACATACATACATATTTGATAAGAAAATCCTCAAAGAAGGCTCGACTCATATACCAGTAATGAACTATTAAGTATTGCAAAACTCTGATCATTATAATTGCTTATATTCTGTTTTCTGTAATCTTCTCATTTCACACTCCATCCAAATTAACCATTTCTCTCCTAATTCTCCATCCTTCTACCTTCTTCTTTCCATGTTTTTTTTTTTTTTTTACGAAACCTTTGAGTTATCACTATTATCATCGCTTTGTTGAATCACTCACTCAGCACTAATATTTTCCATTCACACTATATCTTAATTAACTAATTCTCATCGTAAATTTCTCCCCTCTCTTATCTATTCTATCTCCTGTTTATCCACTACTCGCTACCTCCTCCTTTCTTATACTTTTCTTCATCCCATTCATTCCAATTACCTCATTTATCAACGGATTCTCCTTTCTCTCCAAGTGAGGGAATTTGTGGAGGTCAGAAACCACTCTTAATTAGTGTGGGTTAATTGAGCAGTTATAAATAGCACTTCTTTCCCCTCTTAATTAAAAAAAAAAGAACTTATACACTTTCTCGAACTTTGGTGATATCACCTCTTCGAGAGGTTTAAAAAGGAGGTGGGTGTTCATTCAAAATGGGTTAAATGTGGCTGCATGACAGCATAACAGCAAAACGGCTTGACAGGTTAACAGCAATAGGGTCTGGGTTAAGATTTTTTGCTTTTTGTGCGAGATTAAAAATGCTTTATGAATTTACTCTGTTAGAGAGATATGCTGTAATAATAATAATAATAATAATAATAATAATAATAATATAATAATAATAATAATAATAATAATAATATAATAATATAAATGTTATAGGATGATGAAATACTAAAATACTTATTAATTCAACAGAGATAATTAGTATGCTGTAATAATAATAATAATAATAATAATAATAATAATATAATAATAATAATATAATAATAATAATAATATTAATAATAATAATATAAATGTTGTAGGATGATGACATACTAAAATACTTTTCAATTCAATCAGAAAATAATTAGAAATGTATAATAATAATAATAAAAAAATAATAATAATAATAAATCAAAATAAAAATAATAATAATAATAATAATAATAATAATAATAATAATAATAATAATAATAATTTGCAGATCAGCCTGATTTCCCATTTATCGACCTATTATTATTATTATTATTATTATTATTATTATTATTATTATTATTATTTATTATTATTATTATTATTATTTATTATTACATTATAAAAAGAAACCCACAAAATTACTGTGTATAACGTGTTTACTTATTAGTATTTAC
>NC_061090.1:59410807-59443307 GCF_015104395.2 Macrobrachium nipponense | reverse complement strand
TGTAGCTGTTTTTAGTCTGTAGTGGGTCTCTGCGTATATTAAATATAATTGTCTTGCTCTGCAAATTTCACTAATGAGAATAAAATTACTTTGGAGAAGTGAATAAACTAATAGATCCTTTATAAAGAGAGATTTTAATGATAATTAAGCCAATTATACACACACATACATATATACTTATGTATGTATGTACATAATACTAGCAAAAATATTTTTCATTAAATACGACTTTGTATTGCTTACCGAATATTAAACCTAATTGAAAATACCACTTCAAATTGTACGAATAAATCTAATCTATTCTCTAAGTTTTTTCAGCTGAAACCCCCACCCATTGTGGACCGTGCCAAAAGGCAAGACGAGTCTAAAATGAATTCAACTGGAGAGAGAGAGAGAGAGAGAGAGAGAGAGAGAGAGAGAGAGAGAGAGAGAGATTCATCACAGAGAGACTGTAGATGAACCCAGGGAAGTGTTATACACGAACTTTAAACAGATAATTCTTATTATTGTGGAACTTAGAACAAATAATAATAATAATAATAATAATATAATAATAATATAATAATATAATAATAATAATAATAATAATAATAAAGAAAATGCCAACTGGAAAGCCCCAGGTCCCGATGAAGTCCAAGGATACTGGCTCAAAAAACTTCAAGGCCTACACCCACGAATAGCAGAACAACTCCAGTATTGTATCTCAAATCACCAGCACCCAACATGGATGACCACAGGAGAACATCCTTAGTACCAAAAAGACAAGAGTAGGGAAATATAGCCAGTAACTATAGGCCTATCACCTGCCTCCAATAATGTGGAAGTTACTAACAGGTATCATCAGTGAAAGGAAGGCTATACAATTACCTAGAGGAGACAAACACCACCCCCATCACCAACAGAAAGGCTGCAGAAGGAAGGTGTAGGGGCACAAAGGACCAGCTCTGATAGACAAAATGGTAATGAAAGAACAGTAGGAGAAAGGAAAACCAACCTAAACATGGCATGGATAGACTATAAGAAAGCCTTCGACATGATACCACACACATGGCTAATAGAATGCCTGAAAATATATGGGGCAGAGGAAAACACCATCAGCTTCCTCAAAAATACAATGCGCAACTGGAAAACAATACTTTACAAGCTCTGGAATAAGACTAGCAGAGGTTAATATCAGGAGGAGGGATCTTCCAGGGAGACTCACTGTCCCACTACTTTTCTTAGTAGCCATGATTCCCATGACAAAGTACTACAGAAGATGGATGCCGGGTACCAACTCAAGAAAAAGAGGCAACAGAATCAACCATCTGATGTTCATGGACGACATCAAGCTGTATGGTAAGAGCATCAAAGAAATAGATACCCTAATCCAGACGGTTAGATTGTATCTGAGGACATCAGGATGGAGTTTGGAATAGAAAAATGCGCCCTTAGTCAACATACAAAAAAGGCAAAGTAACGAGAACTGAAGTGGGATAAAGCTACCAGATGGGAGCAACATCAAACACATAGATGAGATAGGATACAAATACCTGGGAATATGGAAGGAGGGGATATAAAACACCAAGAGATGAAGGACACGATCAGGAAAGAATATGTGCAGAGACTCAAGGCGATACTAAAGTCAAAACTCAACGCCAGA
The DNA here is from genome assembly GCF_015104395.2 of Macrobrachium nipponense. NCBI lineage: Eukaryota > Metazoa > Arthropoda > Malacostraca > Decapoda > Palaemonidae > Macrobrachium > Macrobrachium nipponense. The sequence continues at coordinate 59,441,665 of NC_061090.1, read as the reverse complement.
AAATATGATAAAAGCCATAAAACACATGGGCAGTGCCAGTTAAATCAGATACAGCACAGGCATAGTGGAATGGACTAAGGCAGAACTCCGCAGATATATCAGAAAACAGGATAAACATATGACAATACACAAAGCACTACACCCAAGAGCAAATACGGTACAGACTATACATAACACGCAAGGAAGGAGGGAGAGGACTACTAAGTATAGAGGACTGAGTCAACACCGAGAACAGAGCACTGGGGCAATATCTGAAAACCAGTGAAGACGAGTGGCTAAAGAGGTGCATGGGAAGAAGGACTAATAAAAGTAGACGAAGACCCAGAAATATACAGAGACGGAGAAGACAAACAGAAAAGAGGACTGGCACAACAAAACCAATGCACGAACAATACATGAGACAGACTAAAGAACTAGCCAGCTATGACACATGCAATGGCTAGAGAGGGGAGAGCTAAAGAAGGAAACTGAAGGAATGATAACAGCGGCACAAGATCAGGCCCTAAATAGTATGTTCAAAATACGATAGACGGAAATAACATCTCTCCCATATGTAGGAAGTGCAATACGAAAAATGAAACCATAACCACATAGCAAGCGAATGCCCGGCACTTGCACAGAATCATAGGAGCACTAGGCACATCCCAAGATCCCTGAAAAGGAATCTAGAAAAAAACTAGAGGCTGAAGTAGCTCCAGGACTCATGCAGAAGTAATGTGATCCTAGAAACGGCGCACATAGTAAGAAAAAGTGATGGACTCCTAAGGAGGCAGGATGCAACCCGGAACCCCCGCACTATAAATACCACCCAGTCGAATTGGAGGACTGTGATAAAGAAAAAAAAAAAAAAAAAAAAAGATGATAATAATATATTTTTTATTAAAAGTTAATTGCTGCCTCAGCTGCGTTTATTTTATAAAGTTCTTCTCTATTTCCTAATTATTGTTTTCTCATTGTTGCTGAAACTGGCGAGCAACGCACCGAAGGTTGGTATGTCTCAAATGGGTAATTGTCGAAGTCGATTTTGATAAAATAATAATAATAATAATAATAATAATAATAATAATAATAATAACGATTATCCGGCCACCACATGCTGCTTATCGCATGCAAAATAAATGCTAAACACACACGGGAAATCTAGAATTATATACCACAACATTCTTTCGGATGTCAATAACAGTGACGTCGAGAGGAAGCCGTTACTCATTAATATTCCGACGAGGCTACTTGTCCAATTGCCTCGCGTTTGGGTACGTTCGGTCAAATATGCGTTTTTGTGTATATTTAATTTAAGAGTGTCCACATGACGATATCCAGTATGGGTTTTTGTGTATATTTAGATTAAGAATGTCTTTGTGATTACTTCCGGTTAATGATTGGTTTACCGAGTTACAAATCGTATTGCTTTAACACAGTTATAGTTTTTTTTTCATTCTTTTGTAATTTGTTATGTCTTTGCGATCTCTTCCAGTGTTTTGGTACATAAGTGTTTTTCAGAGGTACAAATTGTACGTGATGTGTGTAAGTATATTATGATATTTTTTATTCTTATGTCAATGTTGATTAGATCACATACTTTACTCATTTTTAAATGATTTTAGATCATTTTATTCTTATTTAAATAACATAATATCACCAACATCAAAACTACAATGTTGTATTCGTATGAGTGACCCAAAAATGTTTAAATATAATGATTATTAACAAAAACAAAGACATGGTTTCTGAAATAAAAGAATGAACCATAAATATTAACAAAAACCAAGACATGGGTTCTGAAATTAAAAAAAAAAATGAAAAATGGACACAAATATTTAAAAAAACAAGACGTGGCTTTTGAAATAAAAAAATCTAATAAAGAATGGCCCAAAAATATTTAAATATAACGAATGTTTGAAAAAAACGGAACGTTGCATCTGAGAGAGAGAGAGAGAGGAGAAGAGAGGTAGAGAGAGAGAGAGAGAGAGAGAGAGAGAGAGAGAACTATCTCTTAAAATTAACGAACCAAGATTCACTCATCCCAGCAGACCAATAAGGTTAATCCGCCCAGTTGCTTTCAGTCAATAATTAGTCAGAATTCCCTGAATCTGGTTGGGTCCAGGCGTTGTACCTTGCTTGCTTGCCTGCTTGCTTGCTTCCTGCTGCCTTCCTGCTTTCGGTTTGCAGCTTTGACTGGGGTGGGGGCGGGGGTGGGGGGGGGGGGGTGGGGGGGGGGGGGTTTTGGGGGGAGGGGCTGGGATAGGGCTGGGTGATTGCGCATAGCAATAACTCTTGCATACGTAAGCGAGGAGCAGATGGTGGTGATTGCCTTCAGTTGGCAGACCAGGGCTGCTTGCAGTCACTCTTGGGAGAGAGAGAGAGAGAGAGAGAGAGAGAGAGAGAGAGAGAGAGAGAGAGAAGGGGGGGAGGGCGGATGGGAGGGGAGGGGGGGTAATAACATGCTGGGTATCCGGTAGTCCTCTTGGAAAGTTTGAATGTTTGCGATATGAATAAACATTGACAAAGAGCCATTCGTTCTTGAAAGCAATGTAACTTTGTAATATTCTCACATCTTCAGAATGTGAATAGTTAAATCAGGATGTTTTTTCAACATCCCAAGATGTTCACGGTGTAATTGGGCATTGATAAAACAGTGGGTGGCCTTTTGGTCGACCTTTCTGTGTTTTTAGGGAAATTTTCCTTTAATTTCACCACTGTATATCTTTTACAGCTTCGAAATCAATTCTGGTTTTACAAGAAACAGAAGATTAAAATAATGAAAGTAACGTAATGCAATATGTACAGGTCATAAAAAAGCTGTTTCCATTTTCATTGCTATTCATTATTTACAAATGTCAAAACGACACCTGTTTCTCCATTTTAACAACGCAACGTATTATTTACAAGAGTAAAAAAAAAAAAAAAAAAAAAAAAAAAAAACAATAACAGCTGTCTCTCTTAGCCAACCCAGTCTAACTAATCACGAAACCTACATTCAATAACGTCTATAAAATCACCAACGATTGAAGGCTTAATCATTGACCTCCAGAATGTTAAGTGTTAATTAGAGCGGAAAAGTGTTAATTACAACATAAGGTGTTTATTAAAGGGAAAATGTGTGAATTACAATGGAAGTGTTAATTTCAGTGAAATGTGTTAATTACAGTGACGTGGTAATTGCAGTGAAAAGTTTTGATTACAGGGAAATATGTTAATTATAGTGTCATATGTTAATTACAGCATAAGGTGTTCATTATAGTGAAGCATGTTAATTACAATGAAAGTGCTAATTACAGAGAAATGTGTTAGTTACAGCGAAAAGTGTTTATTATAATCATATGCATTAATTACAAAATTTATGATGTTAATGATATTTAAATTTTTTGGGTTTGATTACAATAAAGTGTCAATTTCAGTGATATAGGTTAAATAACGTGAAACTGACTAAATGTTAATTACAGAGAAATGTGATAATAACAATCAAATGTGTTAATTACAGCGAAAGGTGTTAATTACAGTAATGTTTTAATCACATTGACGTGATAATTGCAGTAACATGGATTAATTACTGTTTAAAAGTGTTAATTACAGCAAAAGGTGTTATTGTGAAAAGTGTTAAATACAGCAAAAGGTGTTACTGTGAAATGTGTTAATTACAGTAGCACTATAATTACAACGAAATTAGTTGAAGCGTTCATGACAGTGAAAAGCATTAATTACCAAGAGAAATGTTAATTACAGTTGCATTTGCATGAAGCAAACGCTGCATCATTACAGTTATCGACTCTGCAAAGCGGACAATATTTATGTTATCGGAGGGTGACGTAGCGTTATAATTAACGTGTTAATGTTTCAGTAACTGGAGGAGAGATGACCTGCCTTTTACCGTCATGTAATCGGAAAGTTGTTGGTAATTGGGCAATCGTCTAATTGGTTTTTATAAATGAAAATGAAAAGGCGTTATTTCTGGATGTGTTATTAACTTTTTTGATATTTCCGATCGACAAATAGCTTTTTTTTTTTTACGTATCGAAACAGGAGGAGGTAATACCATTAAGAAATTGATATTTTAATCAAAATAATATAAGGTTGATGCAGTGCTAAATAAATAAGTAAATAAGTAAATAAATAAATAGATGAATGAATGAATAAATAAATAAATAGATAAATAAATAAATAAATAAATAATTAAATATAAAAGGATGGCCAATACAACAAAGCAAACTTTGCAAGATAAATGTCAGTGCTATTTAGTATAGTATATAAGGCTAAGATTTTATATACATACACACTATGCATATAGATATATATATATATATATATATATATATATATATATATATATATATACAAATATATATATATATATATATATATATATATATATATATATATATATATATATAGATATATATATATACAAATATATATATATATATATATATATATATATATATATATATATATAATATATATATATATATATATATATATATATATATATATATATATATATATCTAGGTATAATGACTGGTAAAAATGTTCTGTTTTAAAACAGAATTCCATCTAATAATAGGAGACCCATAAAAACAACCAAAATATAGAGAGAAAGTACTATATTTCAGAGACTACTGTTAGCTACCTGAAGAGGGAGACAGCAGTCTCTGAAATATAGTAATTTTTTTTCTCTATATGTTTTTTTTTATGGGCTCCTTTTATTAGATCCAGGTATATAAATAAACACGGGTCACGTGCTTGCCAATGCATTCGTATCCGCTGCAATTAATAGGTCAAGCGGGTGACAGGTAACACCAATCAGTAAACATAAACAAAAAATAAATAAATAAAAATAAGTAATAAACAAACGAACGGTCCTGTTATCCGATAACTGAAATCCCAAACGTGAATTACGGGGTTTAGGGGGCGGGTGTTTTGACGCACTCGTGTCATGCGTAATGGAATGTAATTGACCAATTCGTAACCGAGTTGAAATGTTTTTTGATAAATGGCATTCGAGTAACAATACACCCCGTGTGCTTTTGTGAGTATTCTGTGAGTATTTTGTCAATAGGACTCAATCTGGTCCTGTACTCGTGTTAAAAAAGGGAAAATTGAAAAGTTAGATGGCCATAAATTGATTGATCACTTTTTTGCGAGTGGCTATACACACACGCAGATCTAATCTAACGAAAGCTATATTGTCAATATAAGTCATACAGGGTCCTATTCTAGAGTAGTAAGAGAAAAATTAAAACTAATGTCTAATACACAAGTAAAAACAATAAACTAAAACTCAGTTAGCTGTAAATTCATCGGCTTTTGACACGTTAGACACAAATCTTATCTGACAAAAGTTATTTTGTCAATATAAGTCATACTGATCCCATCGTCGAGTTATACAAATACAAGGAAAATTGAAAGCTAACTTCCAAGTTTTATAAAAATGAAAAATAAACTTAATTCTCGAGTTTAAAAAAGGAAAATTAAATGCTAATCTTTGAGTAAAAAATTAAACCCTTATTCTCTAGATAAAAAAGGAAACTTATAACCTAATCGAAAGTAGAAATAAATTAATTCTCGAGGTAAAGAAGATAAAAATAAAAGAAACCTAATTCTCAGTTAAAGAAAAAATTGAGAATGGAACGTTATCTTCATAATAGGAAATTTAAAACCTAATTTTTCAAGTTATAAAATGAAAACTGAAACCTAATTCTCGAGTTAAGAAAGAAAAATTGAAACAAATTTTTAAGTTTTATAAAAAGGCAAATTAAACAATTCTCGAGTTAAAAAAAGGAAAATTAAAACAATTCTCGAGTAAAAAATAAGGAAAATTAAAACCTAATTCTTTATTTATGAAAGGAAAATTAAACTCAAATTCTCAGGCTATAAAAAAATGAAAATCAAAACCTAATTCTCGAGTTCAAAAGCATAAAAATCAAAACTTAATTCTCAGGTTATAAAAAAAGGAAAATCAAAACCTAATTCTCTATTTAAAGTAAAAGGAAAATTAAAACCAAATTCTCAAGTTAAAAAAAAAAGGAAATCAAAACCTAATTCTCGAGTTATAAAAGGAAAATTAAAACCAAATTCTCGAGTTAAAAAATGAAAATTAAAACCAAATTCTCGAGCAAAAAAAAAAAAAAAAAAAAAAAAAAAAAAAAAAAAAAAAAAAATAAAAAAAAAAAAAAAAAAAAAAAAAAAAAATGAAACCTCCCTAATTCTATAGTTAAAAAAGGATAACTGGAAAAGTTAGATACCTGCACATACTAGGAGAGATACACCACCATAAACAGGCTGTAACATCAAAATAAACTATGAATAGAATCGTAACACTTGTACCCATAGGTCAATGGAAAGGCAGACACTGACGAGTCCATAAGCAATCCAGATTTCGAAGGAAACTAAAGGAATTCGTTATCTAATCCAAAGTCTCACCGGCAATCTCTTCGAATTGTCACAGAATACGTATAAACTCTCTCTCTCTCTCTCTCTCTCTCTCTCTCTCTCTCTCTCTCTCTCTCTCTCTCTCTCTCATCCTTGCCATTAATCCGCGATCACTATAAAAATAATCTATGTTCATCGCCAATGTCTTATATATAAAAAACCAAAATATCAATTACTGCAATCGCATGACTAAAATCTACAATTTTCATATAAATCAATAAAATCTTGAAATCAACGAATCACCGAAAACAGCAATTAACTAATCACGAAAATCGCCTTACGTAAATATTTGCTTAAATCAACACTAAATCACAAAAGCTCTCAAATTATCGGTTTATTTTAGTTACTTTTTGTTAGTGTTGTATCTCTTGTTCTGATTTTTCCCGTATTTGATTCTCCTTTACTTTGTATTTTTTAGCAGATGAGTGAAAGGAAGAAGGTTAAGCCCTCGCAGTTGCGAACCTTAATCTCTCGTACAAAAGTTGCCATTTTCTTCGCCTCGCTTGACATTTCTTAATCATTCGAAGGACTCTTTTTACGTCCATTGCCACCAACCACCTGCTACGGTGAAATTTATCTCGTTTTAAATTATATGTAGTCATAAATGTCTAACCACTTATATTTATATTTATTAAATATTTAAAATGCATTTTTTCCATCTCTACCTTTTCACTTAAAAATGCAAAGTTTAATGATATGATCCTGGTCATTTCATATTGATTTTATATTTACATATTTAAACCCCACCCTTTTTTCCGCTGGAAATATACAAAACCAAGAGAATGTTACAGTAAATAAGGACTTGGAAATATTATACGAAACCAAGAAAATGTTACAGTAAATGAAAGACTTGGAAATATTATACAAAACCAAGAGAATGTTACAGTAAAAGAAAGACTTGGAAATATTATACAAAACCAAGAAAATGTAACAGTCAAAAAATAACAACTTAGGAATTTTCTTACCCTTTCGTTTGACTCTGCATCCTTTGCCATTTCAGATTACTGGGATCCATCCCTATGCTCTTACCAGTTAGTACGAAAGCTTTCATTCTGAAATTAAATTTTAAAAAATGAATCAGACTCTGTTAAGGGAGTTGGACAGCAAATCGAAAGAGACTTAAGGTGACAAATAAGGTAACAACTAAAAAATCAAGAGGCAGAGAGCAATTAGGCACCTGTAAGCTACAGCAATAACTTAAAATGCAATCTTAACATTAATTACTTATTTGTGAGTTACTTAAGTTTCTTGAAAGTATGTGTGTCATTGTGATATGTATGTGTATTGTATGCCCTTAACTAAGTCCCTATAAAAACTAAGTAATTCTACATACAGTTATAAGCCTATACATAACTCTGTAACAATGTATACATACATTATATTTACAAACGAATTCCCGTGATCCAAACCATTTTAAATTAACCTGGCACGTGGTTTAACGTATTATTTTATTCATAGTATTTATACATTTATTTAGTCATTACGGTAAATTTTATTCCCAGGTAAAATATGAGGAAAAACTTTACTTCAGTTGCGAACTCTCTCGAGAGACTGAGAGTTTCCAGCCCTGTGATTGGCTTATCAAATAACAGCCAATCAGGAGTGTCGTGAGGGACTGACCTAGACATCAGATGCACGGTTGATGTGAATCTACTATAGTACATATCACAGGCTCACAACATCATGACTAAATACACAAACATTCAGCCTTCTCATCTCACAATCGCAGATTACAAAAAACATTTCCCCTGCTCACATTCAAACACCTTCGAATTTTCCACAAGACTAACTGTCATCTTCCAGATGTCACACACTACTGTGTTGTATCTGATGTAGTTTACTCAACTGAATATTTACATTGGTATAAACTAAAGATCTACTGATCCAGAAACAGAAACTTGAAGGGAAAGAGTTTAAACAAAATCAGTTGCTTTTCAAGCGATAAAAATGTTCAGACTACGTTGGTGCCTTTGAAAGAACGCACTATAGTGTTAATTATAAGAACGATATACATTCAGTATTAGTAATGTCACTTAAGATTTACATAAGCAAAAAGTAAGGATGCTTTATATCTCTAAATAACCAAATCTCATTTTAAAACTTTTTGTAAAGTTATTCAGGCGCTCATGAGACAGAGGACTCCTCAATGCTGGATACAGAAAATATTGACAAGTCAGACATCAGTGGTTTGGCGATTCAGATTGTATACAATTGAGACACAAAGTAGTGGTAATAAGTTTCTTAAGTTTTGTAATATAATCTAATGCATTATAATCAAATATGGCAGCTTATAATACAGAATAAAGTACGTACTGTATCATCTGCAAGAACATGTAGTAGGGTTATGGCAGAATATTAAAACCAAGGATTCTCAATTATAATTGCAACATACTTGTATCATGCAAATGTACTAAGTATGTATGTAAGTTCATTGTAAGTTCTAGTGGACTCCCTGGTAACCATTATTTTATTGAAGGCCATTAAATCTCCTTCCTTACAATTCTAACTAAATCATTCTTATGCACATAACTGTCCTATTTAGTCATATTATTTTTTTTTGTAACCGTGACATATTCACTATTTGTACAGATATGTATCTGTACATATATAATAATATATTCATATATATATATATATATTAGATTATATATAGATATATATATACAATATATGATATCTATATATATATATATATATATATATATACTATTAATTATATATATATTATATATATATATATGATATATGTATATATATATATATATATATATTATATATATTATATACATATATATAACATACACAACACACACCACATATATATATAATATATATATATATATATATATATATATATATATATATATATATATATATATATATAATATATATATAATACACACACCCACAAATATATATATATATATATTATATATATAATTATATATAATATATTATTATATTTAAATACATATATAATATATATATATTATTATATATTATATATATATACTATATTATTATGATATATATTATAATATAATTATTATATATATATATATATATAGTATATATATATATATAGATATTATATTATATATATAGAATATTAGTATGTGTGTATGTATAAGCATGTATGAATATATAAATTATTTCCTCCGAAATAAAAAGCCCCGTCCATTTCAGCAATAAGATTCAATGTATAGCTAAGGTGAAAAATAGCTCTTTAAATAACTTAAACCATTCATTGAACGTCTCTGAAAAATTACTAGTAAACTCAGTAATCGGACTGACTACATTCTGAATGCAAAGGCTTCTTTTATCTTTCCCAAAACAAGAAATTTACAAAGCTTCGGCTCCAAACATATAAATAGATAAACACGAAAGAGATCTTCAAAACTTCTGAAAAACACGAAAAATACAAAAGGAATAATTCTCTTTATCAAGAGCATACAAGAAAAATTGAGTGATTTAAAAATCTTTCTGAAGAAATCAATTATAGCAGATACATCTGAGTTGTTCCCTTAATAACACAGCTCGGAAGCAAGATTCTACGCTTGAAGACATCCGAATCTGCCACCGCCGATTCCTTCGACTCCGTTTTCATGGATCCAAAGTCGTCTCCGAGGGAACCACCGAAGCGGCGCCAAGAACCGAAGACTCAAAGTCCTCAAGAATCCGGGGAAGACTCCTCGGAGCCGTGTGGCATTATCTAAAACAAAGCTGAGTGAAAGGCACCTGCTTCGGTATGTCTATAAAGATGTTCACCCAACTAAAACAATTGTTTCTTGCAAAGTGCGCTGATTTTGTAGCCAGTGCTGGACTTACGATGAATCTTATACTGTCGGGCGGACTCCATTGGCGGGTGGCTCTTGAGAAAGAGCTTCACCTATGTGATGCCGCCCAACAAACAATGTTGGATTTCAGGAAGGAGAGCAGCAGGTGCGCCGCGTCTGCAATTCCATTCCTGCAACTATAAGCGGAATTTTCTAATCTTGTCGGATACGAGGAATCTACCTTGCCCACCTGCAATGGACCCCTGGAGTTGTTGGTGAAGAACATTCTTCACTTTGACCAGGGGACCACAGTTCAGGAGGTTCTTAGCAAGGTAGATCAATTTGTATTTTGGCCGAGGACGCTCCTGTATTTTACCGCCTTCTACGCCACCGTGCTCATCGCCAAAGGTGTGATGAGAACTATTGGAAAGAAAGGAGTCATCGGCAACGTGGACCAGAATGAAGAAGTGGAATACCCCATCACCGAATTCTCTGACAATGCTGAAACAGATGAGTGTGTGGTCGCCTTCGAGGAGGAGAACCGCCAATCATCCATCTGTGAGACTTTGTCTCTCTACGATTTGCCCTCTGAAGAAGACGAACAATCGGCCAAGATTGACCAACAGGACTACAACGAAATCCACCCTGACCAGAGAGAGCAGGAAGACGAAAACGAGGAAGTCGAGGAACCCCAAATCGAAATGAAAGATCATAAACAGGATGCCCCAGACAAAACGCTGGAGGAAGACTGCCTCCCTCAGGAAAAGGGAGACAAAAAGGCTCAACTCTTCGATACGGTAGAGGTCGAACCCGATCCTTCCCTCGAAGAAAAAGGAAAAAATCCTATTCCACCAGCACAAAAGGAAAATCAGATAGCTCACCATCCCGGAAGAACAATTCAGGAAGACGAACGCGAAAATAATGAGGCACGAAATGAGGCGACAGATATCGTGCCAAAGAGTCGTCCTGAAAAGGAAAGCGATGCCTTGACTGAAAACCGGAAAAGAAAGCGTCCTGTCAAATGTGGACCTTTGAAACATGCGAGGGGTAAAACCTTTTCCTTTCGCTGTGGTAAAGGCCTCGACTTTGGCCAGATTATTGGGAAAGGAGGAAAGTTCACGAAACTGGCCAAGGAGGACCACGGGGTCATCCTGAACGTTCGCAGTGATGGCTCCAGACTGGTTGAACTGACAGGGCCCAAGATGAATGTCGAAAAAGTCTACCGAGAAATTCAATTCAGAGTGGACAAGACTTTCGACGTCAGTCAACTCTCCCCGGTACAGACAGGACTTTTTGCTGTTGGGAAAGAAGACTTCATCATGCTTGTTGGAAAGGAGTTCAGGGAGGCTTTGCTAGGCCCACAGAAGATAAACCTTCAGAGGTTGCTCAGGCAACTGAATGTGGGCATCAACCTCCCTGACGATGAAGACGACCGCGATTACATCGGAATCTTTGGCCCCCTGGAACAAGTAAAGAAAATCCACCAAGTCATATTGGCCATGATAGATGACATCAAGAACTGGCCAAAGGAAGAGGAGCTCAAACTCGTAGGCTTAGATTGCTACGAGTTCAGCTTAACACCCGAGGGCAGAGCTTTCCTCAGAGGACTCATCAGACAACTGGATGGAGAAATCAGATCCCTCTACGATGTGAATCTGGTTCTCCCCCAGAATAAGGACATGAGGGAGGTGGGCTATTTAGGAGGAGATATAAAGCAAGTGGCCCGTGCCTACCAACACATCCAGGACGTCCTTCAGGAGCTCAAGGTGGAAGGCTCCGATATCAAAACGGAAGGATTGAAGAGGATTGACGCTGGAAGATATCGTTTTGACGTTAAGGCCCAACAGAAAGGACTTGTGATTGGGCAAAAAGGACAAAATTTAAGGAAAATCGAAAAGGATAACAACGTCAGGATAACGATGCATGGAAGACGAGAAAATTTTATAACAATAAATGGTCATTTGGACGACGTCCAAGAAGCATGTCAGGATATAAAGAATATCATAGAAGAAACAAGAAAAAGGACAGAAGGTACTTCCCCTGGGGGCAAAAAAGGGGGAAACAGAAAGCATCCTAGACCTCTCGTCTTAGGCGATTTCTTCTAAATGGAAAAATCATAAAAGGACAACAATTTCTCTCAGGACATGCATAGGTAAGAAGAATAGTTTCTTCTAGTATGCTATGTCCCATGATGAACATCTTGTACAAGATATTTATCATGCGGACAAGGGTCCAATATCTAGATCTACTCTTTCAGATGTCCCTCCAATCTGAAGGAATAATCTAGAAGATGGGCTTGCAGAAAGAAGAACAGCTTCTTCAAGTATGCTATGTCCCTTGATGAACATCTTGTACAAGATATTTGTCAAGCGGACAAAGGTCCAATATCTAGATCTATTCTTTCAGATGTCCCACCAATCTGAAGGAATAATCTAGAAAATGGGCTTGCAGAAAGAAGAACAACTTCTTCAAGTATGCTATGTCCCTTAATGAACATCTTGTACAAGATATTTGCATGCGGACAAGGGTCCAATATCTAGATCTATTCTTTCAGATGTCCCACCAATCTGAAGGAATAATCTAGAAGATGGGCTTGCAGAAAGAAGAACATCTTCTTCAAGTATGCTATGTCCCTTGATGAACATCTTGTACAAGATATTTGTCAAGCGGACAAAGGTCTAACATCTAGATCTATTCTTTCAGATGTCCCACCAATCTGAAGGAATAATCTAGAAGATGGGCATGCAGAAAGAAGAACAACTTCTTCAAGTATGCTATGTCCCTTGATGAACATCTTGTACAAGATATTTGTCAAGCGGACAAAGGTCCAATATCTAGATCTATTCTTTCAGATGTCCCACCAATCTGAAGGAATAATCTAGAAAATGGGCTTGCAGAAAGAAGAACAGCTTCTTCAAGTAATTGCTATGTCCCTTGATGAACATCTTGTACAAGATATTTGTTTCATGCGGACAAAGGTCCAATATCAGATCTATTTTTCAGATGTCCCACCAACCTGAAGGAATAATGTCTATAAGATGGGCTTGACAGAAAGAAGTACCGCTCTTCAAGTAGCTATGGCCCTGATGAACATCTTTGTACAAGAATTTGTCATGCGGACAAAGGTACAATATTTCTAGATCTATTCTTCCAAGATGCCACCAATCTGAAGGAAAATCTAGAAGATGTGCTTGCAGAAAGGAAGAACATCTCTTCAAGTTATTGCATGTCCCTGAGAATCTGTACCAAGAGATTGTCATGCGGAAAGGGTCCAATATCTAGATCTATATTTAGATGTCCCACAATCTGAAGGAATAAGCTCAGAAGATGGGCATGCAGAAAGAAGAACAACTTCTTTCAAGTATGCTATGTCCCTTGATGAACATCTGTGTACAAGATATTGTCCATGCGGACAAAGGTCCAATATCTAGATCTATTCTATCAGATGTCCCACCAATCGAAGGAATAATTCTAGAAGAGGGCTCGTCAGAAGAAGAACATCTTCTTCAAGTAGGCTATGTCCCTCTGCGATGAACATATCTTGTACAAGATATTGTCATGCGGGACAAGGGGTCCAATATTCTAGATATCGATTCTTTCAGATGTCCCACCAACCTCAACGAAGGAATAAATCTTAGAAGATGGGGCATGCAGAAGAAGAACAACTTCTTCAAGTATGCTATGTCCCTTGATGAACATCTTGTACAAGATATTTGTCATGCGGACAAAGGTCCAATATCTAGATCTATTCTTTCAGATGTCCCACCAATCTGAAGGAATAATCTATAAGATGGGCTTGCAGAAAGAAGAATATCTTCTTCAAGTATGCTATGTCCCTTGATGAACAAAATCTTGTTAACAAGATATTTGTCATGCAGACAAGGGTCCAATATCTAGATCTATTCTTTCAGATGTCCACCAATCTGAAGGAATAATCTATAAAGATGGGACTTGCAGAAAGAAGAAACCTCTTCAAGTATGCTATGTACATTGATGGAACATCTTTTACACAAGATATTTGTCATGCGGACAAAGGTCCAATATCTAGATCTATTCTTTCAGATGTCCCACCAATCTGAAGGAATAATCTATAAGATGGGCTTGCAGAAAGAAGAACATCTTCTTCAAGAATGCTATGTCCCTTGATGAACATCTTGTATAAGATATTTGTCATGCGGACAAGGGTCCAATATCTACATCTATTCTTTCAGATGTCCCACCAATCTGAAGGAATAATCTAGAAGATGGGCTTGCAGAAAGAAGAACATCTTCCTCAGGTATCCTATGTCCCTTGATGAACATCTTGTACAAGATATTTGTCATGCGGACAAGGTCTAATATCTAGATCTATTCTTTCAGATGTGCCGCCAATCTGAAGGAATAATCTATAAGAAGGGCTTGCAGAAAGAAGAACATCTTCTAGAAGTATGCTATGTCCCTTGATGAACATCTTGTACAAGATATTTGTCATGCGGACAAAGGTCCAATATCTAGATCTATTCTTTCAGATGTCCCACCAATTGAAGGGAATAATCTTAGTGGGTTGCAGAAAGAAGAATACGGGGTTCTTCAATTGCTATTGTCCCAAAGATGGAACAATCTTGTACAAGATAATTTGTCATGGCAGACAAGGGTCCAATATTCCTAGATCATTCTTTCAGATGTCCCAACAATTTGGAAGGAATAATCTATAAGATTGGCCTGCAGAAAGAAGAACAACTTCAAGTATGCTATGTCCCTTGATGAACATCTTGTACAAGATATTTGTCATATGGACAAAGGTCCAATATCTAGATCTATTCTTTCAGATGTCCTGCCAATCTGAAGGAATAATCTATAAAAAGGACTTGCAGAAAGAAGAACATCTTCTCGAAGTATGCTATGTCCCTTGATGAACATCTTGTATAAGATGTTTGTCATGCAGACAAAGGTCCAATATCTAGATCTATTCTTTAAGATGTCCCACCAATCTGAAGGAATAATCTATAAGATGGGCTTGCAGAAAGAAGAACATCTTCTTCAAGTATGCTATATCTCTTGATGAACATCTTGTACAAGATATTTGTCATGCGGAAAAGGGTCTAATATCTAGATCTATTCTTTCAGATGTCCCACCAATCTGAAGGAATAATCTATAAGATGGGCTTGCAGAAAGAAGAACATCTACTTCAAGTATGCTATGTTCCTTGATGAACATCTTGTACAAAATATTTGTCATGCGGAAAAAGGTCCAATATCTAGATCTATTCTTTCAGATCTCTCACCAATCTGAAGGAATAATCTATAAGATGGGACATGCAGAAAGAAGAACATCTTCTTCAAGTATGCTATGTCACTTGATGAACATCTTGTACAAGATATTTGTCATGCGGACAAGGGTCCAATATATAGATCTATTCTTTCAGATGTCCCACCAATCTGAAGGAATAATCTAGAAGAAATGGGCTTGCAGAAAGTAAGAACAGACTTCTTCAAGTATGCTAATGTTCCCCTTGATGAACATCTTGTACAAGATATTTTCGTTCATGCGGACAAAGGGTCCAAATATCTAGATCTAATTTCTTTTCAGATGTCCCCATTAGCCAATCTGAAGGAATAATCTAGAAGAATGGGGCTTGCAGACAAAAGATAAGAACATCTTCTTCAAAGTATGCTATGTCCCCTTGGATGAACAATCTTGTACAAGATAATTTGTCATGCGGACCAAAGGGAATTCCCTGAAATATATAGATTCTATTTTCTTTCAGATGTCCCACCAATCTGAAAGGAATAATCTAGAAGAATGGCTTGCAGAAAGAAGAAACAAACTTCCTTCAACGTATGCTATGTCCCTTGAATGATAACACTGTAACAAGATATTTGTCATGCGGACAAAGTCCATATCTACATCTTTATTCTTTAAGAATGTCCCACCAATCTGAAGGAATAATTCTATAAGATGAGGCTTGCCAGAAAGAAAAAGAAATATCTCTTCAAGTATGCTATGTCCCTTGAATTTGAACATCTTGTACAAGATATTTGTCATGGCCCCGAACCAAAGGTCCAAGAATCTCAAGAATCTAATTCCTTTCAAAGATGTCCCACCAATCTGAAGGGAATAATCTATAAGATGGGCCTTTGCAGAAAGAAAGAAACAACTTTCTTCAAGTTATGCTATGTCACCCTTGATGAACATCTTGTAACAAGATATTTGTCATGAGGACAAGGGTTCCAATATCTAGATCTTTATTTTCAGATGTTTCCCACCAAATCTGAAAGGAATTAATCTATACAGATGGGCAATTGCAGAAAGAAGAACTAATCTTCTTTCAAGTATGCTATGTCCCCTTGAATGAACATCTTGTAAGCATAAGATAATTTGTCATGGCGGACAAAAGGGTGCCAATATACTAGATCTAATTCTTTCAGATGTCCCACCCAATCTTTGAAGGAAAATAATCTAGAAGAATGGGCTTGCAGAAAGAAAACAATCTTTCTTCAAAGGTATGCTATGTCACTTGATGAAACATCTCTTGTACAAGATATTTTGTCCTTGCGGACAAAGGTTTCCATTTATCTAGATCTATTCTTTCAGAGTGTCCCTACCAATCTGAATGGAATAATCTATGAAGATGGGCATTGCAGAAAGAAGAAAACTTCTTCAAGTAATGCTATGTCCTTGATTGAACATTCTTGTAAAGATAATTTGTTCAATGCGGACCAAGGTCCAATATCTACCCATTCGGATTCTTTCACGAAAAATTGTCCCACCAATTGAAAGGCAAACTAATTTAAGATGGGCATTGCAGGAAAAACCAAAAAAGGGAACCAATAATTCTTCAAGTATGCTATGTTCCTTTTATCGAACATCTTGTAACCCCAATGATATTTGTCCAATGCGGACAAAGTGGTCCAAATAATTCTTTCAGAAAGATCCCACAAAGGGCTTGAAGGATTAAACCTAGAAGAAATGGGAATGCAAGAAAGTAAAACAATCTTTCTTCAAAGTAATGCTATGTCCCCTTGATGAACATCTTGAACAAGCAAATTAATTTGTCATGGCGGACAAGGGTCCAATATCTAGATCTATTCTTTTCAGATGTTCCCAACCAATCTGAAGGAATAATCTAGAAGAATGGGGCTTGCAGAAAGAAGAACATATTCTTCAAGTTGTGGCTATGTCCTTGATGAATCTTGTACAAGATAAATCTTTCCATTCGGACAAGGGTCCTAATATCTAGATCTTTTCTTTTCCAGATCGTCCACCAATCTGAAGGAATAATCTTTAGAATATGGGCGTTGCAGAAGAAGGAACAAAGGCTTTTCTTCAATAATGCTATTTCCCTTGATGAACATCTGGTTACAATATCTTTGTTCATTTCAGCAAGGGTCCAATATCTAGATCCCTATTCTCTCCAGAAAAAAAAAATGGTTTTTTTCCCCCCCCCACCCCCCATTCAAGAAAGGGGGAAAAATAAATCTTAAAATGGGCATTAGCAGAAAGAAGAACAACTTCTTCAAGTATGGGATATTTGTCCCCTGATGAAAGGAATCTTTGTAACAAAACGATAATTTGTTCATTGCGGACCAACGGTTCGCAATATCTAGGATCTATTCTTCAGATGTCCCACCAATCCTTGAAGGAATAAATCCTATAAGAATGGCATGCAGAAAGAAAAACAACTTCTCAAGTAAATATTTGTCCTTAATGAAACATCCTTGGTAACAAGATATTTGTATAGGGTTGCGGAAACAAAGTCCAATATCTAGATTCTAATTCTATTTTCAAGATGTCCCACCAATCTGAAGGAATAATCCTAGAAGAATGGGCCTTGCAGAAACGAAGAACAAATCTCTTCAAGGTATGCCTTATGTTCCCCTTCGATGAACATCTTGTACAAGATATTTGGTCCAATGCGGAACAAAGGGTCCAATATCTAGAATTATTTAACTTTTTCAGATGCCAAATCCCTGAAAGGAATAATCCTAGAAATGGGCTTGCAGAAAGAAGGAACAATCTTCTTCAAGCAATGCTATGTCCCTGAATGACAATCTTGTCAAGGGCTATTTGTCATGCGGACAAAGGTCAATATTTAAGAATCTAATTCTTTCGATTGTCCCACAATCTGAAGAATAATTCTAGGGAAAGGAATGGGCAATGCAGAAAGAAAACAACTTCTTCAGTATGCTTGTCCCCTTGATGAACATCTTTGTAAAATGATATTTTGTCATGCGGACCCAAGGTTCCAATATCTACATCTATTCCTTTCAGAATGTCCCCACCAATCTGAAAGGAATAATCTATAAGATGGGCTTGCAGAAAGAAGAAATATCTTCTTCAAGTATGCTATGTCCCTTGATGGAACATCCTTGTACAAAGATATTTTTGTCATGCGGACAAAGGTCCAATATTCTAGATCTATTTCTTTCAGACGTCCCACCCCCAATCTGAAGGAAATAATCTTATAAGATGGGACTTGCAGAAAGACAAGAATATCTTTCTTTCAAGTATGCTATGGTTCCCTTGAATGAAACATCTTGTACAAGATATTTATTTTCAATGGCAGGACAAAGGGTGCCAATATCTAGAATCTATTCTTTCATGATGTCCCAACCAATCTGAAGGAATAATCTATAAAGAAGGGCTTACAGAAAAGAAAGAAACAACTTCTTCACAAGTAAATTGCTATGTCCCTTGATGAAACATCTTTGTTACAAGATAATTTTGGTCCATGCGACAAATGGTCCAATTAATTCTACGTCTATTCCTTTCAGAGTCCCACCAATCCTGAAGGAATAAATCTATAAGATGGGGCTTGCAGAAAGAAGGAAACATTTTCTTCAAAGCAATGCTATTTGGTTCCTTGATGAAACATCTTGTACAAGATATTTTGTCATGCAGATCAAAGGTCCAAATATCCTAGATCTATTCTTTCAGATGTCTCACCAATCTGAAGGAATAATCTAGAAGATGGGCATGCAGAAAGAAGAACAACTTCTTCAATTATGCTATGTCCCTTGATGAACATCTTGTAAAAGATATTTGTCATGCGGACAAAGGTCCAATATCTGGATCTATTCTTTCAGGTGTCTCACTAATCTTAAGGAATAATCTAGAAGATGGGCTCTCAGAAAGAAGAAACACCTTCTTCAAGTATGCTATGTTCATTGATGACATCTTGTAAAAGATAGTTTGTCATTTAGACAATGGGGGTCTAATATCTAGATCTATTTTTTCAGATGTTCCACCAATCTGAAGAAATAATCTAAAATATGTTGTTTTGCAGAAAGAAAGAACGCTTCTTCAAAGTATGCTATGAATTATCTTGTACAAGATATTTGTCATGAGGACAAGGGTCCAATATCTAGATCTATTCTTTCAGATGTCCCTCTATTCGGAAGGAATAATCGAAAAGATGGGTTTGCAGAAAGAAGAACAGTTTCTTCAAGTATGCTATGTCCCTTGAATGATACTTGTACAAGATATTTTGTCATGAGGACCAAAGGGTCAAATATCTAGATCTATTCTTTCAGATGTCCCACCAATCTGAAGGAATAATCTAGAAGATGGGTTTGCAGAAAGTAGAACAGCTTCTTCAATTAAGCTATGTCCCTTGATGACCATCTTGTACAAGATACTTGTCATGCGGAGAAGGGTCAAATCTCTAGATCTATTCTTTCAGATGTCCCACCAATCTGAAGGAATAATCTAGAAGATGGGATTGCAGAAAGAAGAACATTTTCTTCAAGCATGCTATGTTCCTTG
This sequence comes from Macrobrachium nipponense, assembly GCF_015104395.2. Taxonomy (NCBI): domain Eukaryota; kingdom Metazoa; phylum Arthropoda; class Malacostraca; order Decapoda; family Palaemonidae; genus Macrobrachium; species Macrobrachium nipponense. The sequence goes on along the minus strand of NC_061090.1, from coordinate 59,421,717 downwards.
ATGAACATCTTGTACAAGATATTTGTCATGCGGACAAAGGTCCAATATCTAGATCTATTCTTTCAGATGTCCCACCAATCTGAAGGAATAATCTAGAAGATGGGCTTGCAGAAAGAAGAACATCCTCTTCAAGTATGCTATGTCCCTTGATGAACATCTTTTACAAGATATTTGTCATGCGGACAAGGGGCCAATATCTGGTTCTATTCTTTCAGGTGTCTCACTAATCTGAAGGAATAATCTAGAAGATGGGCTTGCAGAAAGAAGAACACCTTCTTCACGTATGCTATGTCCCTTGATGAACATCTTGTAAAAAATAGTTGTCATGTGGACAAGGGTCTAATATCTAGATCTATTCTTTCAGAATGTCCCCACCAAATCTGAAGGAATAACCTAGATGTGTTTGCAAAAATAAGAACAGCTTCTTCAAGTATGCTATGTCCCCTTGATGAATATCTTGTACAAGATATCTGTCATGTGGACAAGGGTCCAATATCTAGATCTATTTTTTCAGATGTCCCACCAATCTGAAGGAATTATCTAGAATATGTGTTTGCAGAAATAGGCAACAGGTTCTTCAAGTATGCTTATGTCCTAGAATGAATATCTTGTACAAGAATATATTTGTCATGACATGGACAAGGGTCCAATATCTAGATCTATTCTTTAAGATGTCCCTCTAATCGGAAGGAATAATCTAAAAGATGGGTTTGAAGAAAGAAGAACAGCTTCTTCAAGTATGGTATGTCCCATGATGAATATCTTGTACAAGATATTTGTCATGAGGACAAGGGTCAAATATCTAGATCTATTCTTTCAGATGTCCCACCAATCTGAAGGAATAATCTAGAAGATGGGTTTGCAGAAAAGTAAAAACAGCTTCTTTCAATTAAGCTATGTCCCTTGATGAACCATCTTGTACAAGATACTTGTCATGCGGACAAGGGTCAAATCTCTAGATCTATTCTTTCACATGTCCCACCAATCTGAAGGAATATTCTAGAAGATGGGTTTGCAGGAAGAAGAACAGCTTCTCCAAGTATGCTATGTTCCTTGATGAACATCTTGTACAAGATATTTGTCACGGGGACATGGGTCCAATATCTAGATCTATTTCTTTCAGATATCCCACCAAATCTGAAGGAAATAATCAACAAGATGGCTTGCAGAAAGAAGAAACAGTTTTCTCCAAGTATGCTTATGTTTCCTTGATGAACATCTTGGTTTAAAGATATGGTCATGCGGACAAGGGTCCAATATCTAGATCTATTCTTTCAGATGTCCCACCAATCTGAAGGAATATTCTAGAAGATGGGCTTGCAAGAGATATTTGTCATACGGACAAGGGTCCAATATCTGGATCTATTCTTTCAGATGTCCCACCCAATCTGAAGGAATAATCTAGAAGTTTGGGCTTGCAGAAAGAAGAACAGCTTCTTCAAGGATGCTTTGTCCCTTGATGAACATCTTGTACAAGATATTTGTCATGCAGACATGGGTCCAATATCTAGATCTGATCTTTCAGATGTCCCACCAATCTGAAGGCATAATCTAAAAGATGGGCTTGCTGAAACAAGAACTGCTTCTCCAAGTATGCTATGTTCCTTGATGAACATCTTGTACAAGATATTTGTCATGAGGACAAGGGTCCAATATCTGGATCTATTCTTTCAGATGTCCCACCAATCTGAAGGAATAATCTCGAAGATGGGCTTGCAGAAAAAAGAACAGCTACTTCAAGGATACTATGTCCCTTGATGAACATCTTGTACGATATATTTGTCATGCAGACAAAGGTCCAATATCTAGATCTGATCTTTCAGATGTCCCACCAATCTGAAGGAATATTCTGGGCTTACAGAAAGAAGAACTGCTTCTCTAAGTATGCTATGTTCCTTGATGAACATCTTGTACAAGATATTTGTCATGAGGACAAGGGTCCAATATTTGGATCTATTTCTTTTTCAGAATGTCCCACCAATCTGCCAGGAATATTCTAGAAGATGGGCTTGCAGAAAGAACAGCTTATTCAAGTTTGCTATGTCCTTGATGAACAAATCCTTGTACAAGATATGTGTCATGCAGACAAAAGTCCAATATCTAGATCTGATCTTTCAGATGTCCCACCAATCTGAAGGAATAATCTAGAAGATGGGCTTGCAGAAAGAAGAACAACTTCTTCAAGTAAGCTATGTCCCTTGATGAACATCTTGTATAAGATATTTGTCATGCGGACAAGGGTCCAATATCTAGATCTATTCTTTCAGATGTCCATCCAATCTGAAGGAATAATCTAGAAGATGGGACTGCAGAAAAAAGAACATCTTCTTCAAGTATGCTATGTCCCTTGATGTACATCTTTTACAAGATAATTGTCATGCGGAAAAGGGTCCAATATCTGGATCTATTCTTTCAGGTGTCTCACTAATCTTAAGGAATAATCTAGAAGATGGGCTCTCAGAAAGAAGAACACCTTCTTCAAGTATGCTATGTCCCTTGATGAACATCTTGTAAAAGATAGTTGTCATGTAGACAAGGGTCTAATATCTAGATCTTTTTTTTCATATGTCCCACCAATCTGAAGGAATAATCTAGAATATGTGTTTGCAGAAAGAAGAACAGCTTCTTCAAGTATGCTATGTCCCTTGATGAATATCTTGTATAAGATATTTGTCATGAGGACAAGGGTCCAATATCTAGATCGATTCTTTCAGATGTCCCTCTATTCGTAAGGAATAATCGAAAAGATGGGTTTGCAGAAAGAAGAACAGCTTCTTCAAGTATGCTATGTCCCTTGATGAATATCTTGTACAAGATTTTTGTCATGAGGACAAGGGTCAAATATCTAGATCTATTCTTTCAGATGTCCCACCAATCTGAAGGAATAATCTAGAAGATGGGTTTGCAGAAAGTAGAACAGCTTCTTCAATTAAGCTATGTCCCTTGATGACCATCTTGTACAAGATACTTGTCATGCGGAGAAGGGTCAAATCTCTAGATCTATTCTTTCAGATGTCCCACCAATCAAAAGTAATATCCTAGAAGATGGGACTGCAGAAAGAAGAACATCTTCTTCAAGTATGCTATGTTCCTTGATGAACATCTTGTACAAGATATTTGTCATGCGGACAAAGGTCCAATATCTAGATCTATTCTTTCAGATGTCCCACCAATCTGAAGGAATAATCTAGAAGATGGGCTTGCAGAAAGAAGAACATCTTCTTCAAGTGTGCTATGTCCCTTGATGAACATCTTTTACAAGATATTTGTCATGCGGACAAGGGGCCAATATCTGGTTCTATTCTTTCAGGTGTCTCACTAATCTGAAGGAATAATCTAGAAGATGGGCTCTCAGAAAGAAGAACACCTTCTTCAAGTATGCTATGTCCCTTGATGAACATCTTGTAAAAGATAGTTGTCATGTGGACAAGGGTCTAATATCTAGATCTATTCTTTCAGATGTCCCACCAATCTGAAGGAATAACCTAGATGTGTTTGCAGAAATAAGAACACCTTCAAGTATACTATGTCCCTTGATGAATATCTTGTACAAGATATTTGTCATGTGGACAAGGGTCCAATATCTAGATCTATTCTTTCAGATGTCCCTCTAATCGGAAGGAATAATCTAAAAGTTGGGTTTGCAGAAAGAAGAACATCTTCTTCAAGTATGCTATGTCCCATGATGATTATCTTGTACAAGATATTTGTCATGAGGACAAGGGTCTAATATCTAGATATATTCTTTCAGATGTCCCACCAATCTGAAGGAATAACCTAGAAGATGGGTTTGCAGAAAGTAGAACAGCTTCTTCAATTAAGCTATGTCCCTTGATGACCATCTTGTACAAGATACTTGTCATGCGGACAATGGTCAAATCTCTAGATCTATTCTTTCAGATGTCCCACTAATCTGAAGGAATAATCTAGAAGATGGGCTTGCAGAAAGAAGAACAGCTTCTTCAAGTATGATATGTCCCTTGATGAAAGTTTTGTACATGATATTTGTCATGCGGACATGGGTCCAATATCTAGATCTATTCTTTCCGATATCCAACCAATCTGAAGGAATAATCTAGAAGATGGGTTTGCAGAAAGTAGAACATCTTCTTCAATTATGCTATGTCCCTCGATGAACATCTTGTACCAGATATTTGTCAAGCGGACAAGGTTCCAATATCTCGATCTATTCTTTCAGTTATCCCACCAATCTGAAGGGATAATCTAGAAGATTGGTTTGCAGAAAAAAGAACAGCTTCTTCATGTATGCTATTTCCATTGATGAGCTTCTTGTTACAAGGTATTTTCATGCGGACAAGGATCCAATATCGAGATCTGTTCTTTCAGTTATCCCACCAATCTGAAGGAATAATCTAGAAGATGGGCTTGCAGAAAGAAGAACAGCTTCTTCAAGTATGATATGTCCCTTGATGAAAATTTTGTACATGATATTTGTCATGCGGACATGGGTCCAATATCTAGATCTATTCTTTCAGATGTCCCACCAATCTGAAGGAATAATCTAGAAGATGGGCTTGCAGAAAGAAGAACATCTTCAATTATGCTATGTCACTTGATGAACATCTTGTACAAGATATTTGTCATGTGGACAAGGGTCCAATATCTAGATCTATTCTTTCAGATGTCCCACCAATCTGAAGGAATAATCTAGAAGATGGGTTTGCAGGTAGAAGAACAGCTTCTTCAAGTATGCTATGTCCCTTGATGAATATCTTGTACAATATATTTGCCATGTAGACAAGGGTCCAATATCTAGATCTATTCTTTCAGATGTTCCACGAATCTGAAGGAATAATCTAGAAGATGGGCTTGCAGAAAGAAGAACTTCTTCTTCAAGTAGGCTATGTCCCTTGATGAACATCTTGTACAAGATATTTGTCATTCGGACAAGGATCCAATATCTATATCTATTCTTTCAGATGTCCCACCAATCTGAAGGAATAATCTAGAAGATGTGCTTGCAGAACGAGGGACAATCATTCTTCTTTCTGCTAGCCTATTTTCTAGATTATCTAGATTCAGATTGGTGGGACATCTGAAAGAATAGAGCTAGAAATTGGACCCTTGTCCATATGACTAATATCTTGTACAATATGCTCAATAAGGGACATAGCATACTTGAAGAAGTTATTATTCTTTCTGCAAGCCCATCTTCTAGATTATGTCTTCAGATTGGTGGGACATCTGAAAGAATAGATCTAGATATTATACCCTTGTCCACATGACAAAAATCTAGCACAAGATGTTCATCAAATGACATGGAATACTTGAAGAATCTGTTTTCCATTCTGCAAGCCCATCTACTAGATTATTTCTTTTTTCAGATGTGCGGTGACATTGAAAGAATAGATCTAGATGTTTTACCCTTGTCCTCATGACAATATCTTGTAATAAGATTTTCATCAAGGGACAAGCATACTTGAAGAAATTATTCTTCTTTCTGCAAGCCCATCATCTAGATTATTCCTTCAGATTGGGGGAACATCTGAAAGAATAGATCTAGATATTGGACCCTTGTCTGCATGACAAATATCATGTACAAGATGCTCATCAAGGGACATAGCGTACTTCGAGAAGCTGTTCTTCTTTCTGCAAACCCATCTTCTAGATTATTCCTTTAGATTGGTGGGCCATCTGAAAGAATAGATCTAGATATAGATCTAGATATTGTACCCTTGGGTGTCGAGCATGACAAATATTTGTACAAGATGTTCATCAAGGGACATAGCATACGTTGAAGAAGAATGTTTCTTTATTCGTTTCTCCGCAGCCCATCCCACTTATAGATTATTCCTTTAGATTGGTGGGACATCTGAAAGAATAGATCTAGATATTGGAACATTGTCAGCATGACAAATATTTTGTACAAGATGTTCATCAAGGGACATAGCATACTTGAAGAAGATGTTCTTCTTTCTGCAAATCCATCTTCGAGATTATTCCTTCAGAATGGTGGGATAACTTGAAAGAATAGATCTAGATATTGGACCCTTATCCGCATGACAAATATCTTGTACAAGATGTTCATCAAGGGACATAGCATACTTGAAGAAGCCATTCTTCTTTCTGCAAGCCCATCTTCTAGATTATTTTTCCTTCAGATTGGTGGGAAACATCTGAAAGAATATCTTAGATATTGGAACATTTTCCAGCATGACACAAATATCTTTAACAAGATTGTTCATCAAGGACATAGCATTACTTGAAGAAGATGTGTTTTTTCTTCTCTGCAACCCATCTTCTAGATTATTCCTTTCAGAATTCGGTGGGATCACTGAAAGAATAGATCTAGATATTAGGACCCTGTCCGCATGACATAATATCTGTACAAGATATTTCATCAAGGGACATAGCATACTTTGCCCTTAAGAAGCTGTTTCTTCTTCCTGCAAACCCCAAATCTTTCTAGATTCACCCTTCACTTCAGATTGGTGACATCTGAACAAGATAGATCGGGTAGATATTGGTACCTTGTTCCTAAACACATGACAAATATATTGTGGACATATATTCATCAAGGGGACATTCAGTGCATACTTGAAGAAGCGGGTGTTCTTCTCGCAAAACCCATCTTTATAGATTATTCAATTCAGATTGGAGGGACATCTGAAAAATAGAATCTAGATATTGGACCCTTGTCCTACATGACAATTAGGTTGTACAGATATTCATCAAGGACATAGCATATGTGGAAAAGCTGTTCTTCCTGCAAACCCATCTTTTAGATTATTCATTCCGATTGGAGGGACATCTGAAAGAATAGATCTAGATATTGGACCCTTGTCTACATGACAAATATATTGTACAAGATATTCATCAAGGGACATAGCATACTTGAAGAAGCTGTTCTTCTTCCTGCAAACCCATCTTATAGATTATTCCTTCAGATTGGTGGGACATCTGAAAGAATAGATCTAGATATTGGACCCTTGTCCACATGACAAATATCTTGTACAAGATGTTCATCAAGTGACATAGCATAATTGAAGAAGATGTTCTTCTTTCTGCAAGCCCATCTTCTAGATTATTCCTTCAGATTGGTGGGACATCTGAAAGAATAGATCTAGATATTGGACATTTGTCCACATGACATATATCTTGTACAAGATGTTCATCAAGGAACATAGCATACCTGAAGAAGATGTTCTTTTTTCCGCAAGCCCATCTTCTAGATCAGTCCTTCAGATTGGTGGGACATCTGAAAGAATAGATCTTCATATTGGAGCCTTGTCCGCATGACAAATATCTTAATCCAGCACTAAATACGGTAGTAATCCAGGACAGAGTCGTAAATCCAGCGTGAGTGTATAAATCCTTAAATCCACTTACATAATGAGAGAGAGAGGGAAAGAGAGCTGCTCCTCGTCACTCCCGTGTAAGGTTTGCTGAAGACTGCTTAACTGTGTGAAAAAACTTCACAAAGACATTAGTGGCAGGCAGATATAACAACTGTAAAGTAGTTACTATTTAAAAGCAAAGGGGGAATAAGCGACACTTCTGTATGCCAAATGTATAAATACTGAACTATTCAAATTAATAATTTGAAGTTTTTTCAATCTGGCCCCCGCGGATTTAAATTTAAATTTCTATTTCTATACAAGACCAGATTGAGCTAGCTGCTTATTCTTCTCAGAACAAATCAAAGTAGCCCCCCGTTGAATTCTTGCAATATTGTCATTAGAAACAACATTAGAATCACTTAGAGGTACAAGATTTAAATTTAACTGATCAATATGAGAATCACTTAACCCATCACCTTTAACCAAAAGAATAACAGACGATATATCCCTAAAGGCAACACTTTCATTACCCTTGACCAATTGTACTTGAACAGCCTCACCAAGAGAATTTTAAATAACATCAAGAACTCTAGCTAAAAGGGTAATTAGGAGCCTTAACCATTGAATCCTTTATCAAAACTATGTCACCTTTTGAGATTTTAACTTGCTCTCTAGGGTAACATTTATCTCTGTATCTAGTTGCCTGATCTTACTATTACGCAATTTCTCTTTAATATGAATTAAACGCTGAAAGTCCTTACCCAAATCAAAAGAGTCATAATCATCAAGTTGACCTTCGTGATATATACATTCCATAACCTGTGTACTATCCAAACTCAAAAACTCTCAAGCATTTGAAAATTATCATCACATTCTGTTCCCTCAATGCGCCAAGTTTCAGAAATGGGTTTCTTAATTAGCGTAACATAGCATTGTTTAATTACATGAGAAAATTCCAGAAAATCTAGAATATTATTATGGATTGCTCCCTGTATTAACTTTCTTACCAGACCAACTCCGGACTCTATGATGCATCCAATACCACGATTCAGAGAACCACGAGGATACTGTGAAAATTCAGGGACATCGACATCCCTCTGATTGAAGAATTCCTGCACCTCACTTGCTTTCAGACATTCCTCAATCCATGTGAATGCACCACCGAGATTTGAGCCAGAATCTGAAAATACTTTGTTAGGCAAACCATAGTTGTAAAACAGATTTTTTGAAAAAGCCAATAAAAAAAATCCTTTAGAATCAGCTGAAGTCACTATTCCAACATAATCCTGTTAGACCAAATACATTTAAAGATTACCCCACATAGGTTTTAACTTTGTCACTTCCATACCTTGTGAAAAAATATTGGCCCAAAGTAATCAATGAAACATACAGAAAAAAAACCTCTTTATGGGATTCACATTCCATTTTCCATAGTCATTAGCAGTAACTTTAACTGGTCTACTATTAAAACGTTTACAGTGGTAACATTCATTCACAACCTTCTTAACTGTTGAAAATCCCTTAAGCAGAAAAAATGCCGGTTTCAATTTATGTAACACAATAGTAGTACCTGAGTGATTAAACTTCAGTGAGTGTCCATTATCAGTATTCTACCGAAATCACTATTATTACTAATGAGTACTGGAGTTCTCGACATCATACCTTTAGACATCTTTCCCATCTTACATTTTACTCTAAGAATACCATCAGAGTCACAAAATACATTCATTCTACTAACTAGCTCAGGAATAGAGTTTTTTTCTTTCCGTTTTGAAGTGAAAAAATCTTGTAAATCTGGAAAGCAATTCAGTTGATCAAGCTTTAGAAAATCATTACTGCATTTTTGGTAGCTTGCATCTAATAAGGCAATTGACTGCTGGCTCTTAGAATTTATTCTTAATCTTATATTGTTTATGAAAAGCTTAACTTTCATTAGTACTTTAACCACTCATAGTTTGTCTATACGATCAGGCTGCGATGTGGGTGAAATGCCCACGGCTAAGGGTATTTACGAACGTCAATGAAAATCCAGATATGAATAAACACTATTTCACTTATCAAAAGTTCTCACCTTATCAAGGATGGCTAGTTTTAATCTGCAAGTACAGTTACTTTTGTAAGATTCTGTCTCTTTCGCATATTTCAACAAGCACTGAATTTGGGTCAGGTTAAACCTTTGGTATTTTATCAGTAGCAACCTCACTTAAGGTCAAACAAGTCAAACGGGAATAACTAATATCTAAGATTAAATTACTTTCATCTATATACAATGTGTACTTTTACTCTTGAAAATTCCGGTGGTCCGAAGTTCGATTTTCGGCTCGGCCAACGCGGAACCAGAGGAATTTATTTCTGGTGATAGAAATTCATTTCTCGATACAATGTGGTTCGGATCCCCACAAGTAAGCTGTAGGTTCCCATTACTAATAGGTTAAACCAATTGGTTCCTAGTCACGTTAAAATATCTAATCCTTCGGGCCAGCCCTAGGAGAGCTGTTAATCAGCTCAGTGGTCTGGTTAAACTAAGATATTCTTTACTCTTGAGAATTAATTCATTACTTATCGTTCGGAGGATTAGACTGACACTATAAGCAAAAGCAAAAAAAATTGCAATTAATTCATGTAACTAGAAACATCCATCATCAAAATTATATGACTTTTATCTGTATAGATAAAATTCACGACTTATTGCATAGAGCATTAGACTGACACTATAGGAAAAAAAAAAGTTAATTCATGTACCTTAGATTATCCATTATCAAAAGTAAACGACTTCTGTATGTATACTATATATGCTATGCATTCATTCACTGTACACATCAACTCAGGACTTACTGTAGGGCATATTAGACTAACGCTTTAAGCAATAATTATAAAAAAAAACTAATTATTGCATACAAACTGAAGGCTTCTTTCCTTGTTACTAAAATGCACGCACTCATTCGTCAAAAAAAAGAAAAAAAAAAAAATACTATCGGTCCCTGGAAGAAACATTTCCAGGTGACTTCCTGGAGGTATTGTTTATCCCAGATATTATCAGAACTTTGCAACAGCAATCGAGAAAGGCCCTTGGGCAATTCAGTTAGTTTCGCTCACATTTACGGCAATAATTTCAATTAGATTTACATGGATGGTGTATTCGTGTATTTGAGATCATGCTGTGATTGTATACTTTGTTATTTAAGTATCTAAATTCAACGCCAAACATTTTAAATGTTAATGACATTTAAATGTTAATGACAAAGTATTCTATTTGGTTATAGGTCACAGAAAATTGTTATTCATAACAAATTGTAATTTAAAAAATTATGTAAATGCCGTGTCATAATTGTAAATCTGTTTTTATGCATTTTTCTAATAAATATTAAAAAGTATAGAGTCATTTAAGATATATATATATATATATATATATATATATATATATATATATATATATATAAATATAGATATATATATATATAGATATATATATATATATATATATACTATATATATATATATATATATATATATACATACATACATATATATATATATATATATATATATATATATATATATATATATATATATATAATAGATATATATATACATACATCATATGTGTGT
>NC_061090.1:59385972-59410307 GCF_015104395.2 Macrobrachium nipponense | reverse complement strand
GAAAAGAAGGAATAGTCCGTATGACCTATCCCTCTTCTCGACTTTGGTTATGTACAGTACTCATACTGACAAGCTATTAAGACGAAGTAATGATTGCTCTGGAGGAACAACCGAACTAAGTCCACAGCATAGTTCGTAACTGACTCGGACGCTCTGACAGCTGCCGACTGACTGGTTCGGAATCAGTAGAGGCAAGTTGTCCAAGCATCCGGGTAAGTCACTGACCTTCGCCCTTTAAAGAGTTATGCTGAGAGACCAAACAAATAAAATATTTGTTAGTCACCGATGCCGGACGGCGCGGCGATGATTCTCTTAATGCATAAGCTCAAAAGGCGAAAGTCAATTGGCCTTCAAAAGACCGAGGTCCCTGATGGCAAGAAAATCTCCATAGACGTTGAATCTCAGCTTAAGGAAGAAACAACACTATGTGACGTTGAAGACGAAGGTAGGCAATGAATGCAACCTACGTCTTCCAGTTGAATCGAGAGAAGGAATCTCAAGATTCTAACCTGTGCTTACAAATGACTGAAAACGCTAACCGCCATTTCATTGCTGTCCGTTGTGCAATGAAAGCGGGGCGTTCTTCAGTAATGAAACACAGGGGAGAGCCGCTTGAAGAACTGCTTCTCATGGGCTGAACGTTTGGAAGTAGAGCTGGCAGGTGTGGGAGTAGGCGATGTCTTTCAATACATCTGCTAATCCGGGGTGAACAATGAACAATTGTACACCTCCGAATACAAGATATTTGAGGCAAACAAACAGATTCCGCAAAAATCATTCGCATTATCGGGATACGATGCAGCAAGAGACTATTACAGAATTCTGTTACCGTGCGGTAAACAGAAAGATGAGAGTCGAATAGATATCTCTGTTTAAAAATTCTCGCAATACCGAAGACGATGAATACTAGCGTTTCTCAGCAGTAGATGGTCATTCATGTATGCGAGAATCCCCGTTAATCAGAGACTTAAGTCCGTGATTGTTGGGCAGAGATACGGTTGTTATTCAATCAAAGCAGGTGAGAAAGACATAAACAACCGTCTATCTCAAAGCGGCAGCTGATACTGAAATGCCTCGGGCAATTCAATACGCAGTAGCTGTCGCTGACATCGTCATCCTGAGTTGCCAAGTAATCCTTTCCACGAAGGAATGCGTTCGGCTAGAACCACCGAGCATAAAAAAGATATGCTCGAGCAATTATATTTAAGCGAAACGAATTTCGGTAAATATAAAAGCTAAAATGGTGTTGTTGTGACAACACCATAAGTATATAAAATTGAAACTGGAAAACTCCTGGGAGGTTGCAGGCAACCCGGGTTTGCAGTTCAATTAGAATACTTTTCGTCTAAGTCGCAATCCGTAGAATAACCAGGATATGCGCCTACCCCTCGGACCATTCAACTGCTTAGCAGAATCATGTCGCGAGGTTAATATACGTAGTGTATTTGTAGGATTCTGAACAACGATCTCCATCCTAAATTCTTCCTTCAAGAAAACAAATAAGGATTGGAGATCGACCACCTTCGTTCTCTATTAAAGAGAGTGAAGGAGAAGTCTTCCTCGAAGGAAAGCTTCAATGGTGAACAGAATACTAAGACGATAGTTCCAGCCAAACTGGATATTCCCGTCCGTTCTTCTCTATTCCAGGTTGGTCGCCTACTGTGAGATAGTCTTCTTTCAGCAGCAGTCTTCTTCCTAATGCTAGAAATTCCAGGAAAATTCGAGCATAGGCGAGGTTCCCGATTATCGTGTAACATATCGGGGATTCTCGTCTCGCTCACTTTGGACCGTGGTCTCGCCTAAGTGTTTGGAGATCGTAAGAAACTCTAAACACTCTGAATGCGCTAGAAATTCCGTAGAATTCTAAGCAGTCTGCGAAACCCCCACCGAATTCGTCAAACGATATCGGCTGGTGGTCCTCTCGATTCCCGTAGAAATCGAGAATGGGGCAGGATCCCTCCTCAATGACCGGGGCTTACGTCAGGTAGGACCACGAAGGTCCCCCCTGGTAGCGCAGTCCCCAACGTGGGATCCTACAGAGAAATCTCTGTAGGATCCTTCCCCTTTCCTCGTAGCCGTAAGGAGAGAGGGAATGGGGGAGGAATTGGATACTCGCTCGCCTTCCCAGTGGAACTAGCAGTTGGAGAAGAGTAGGAGCAGCCATCGCCTTGCGGCGATGGCCTCTCAGAGTCTGGGGAAAACGTATCGTCAGGAGAAAACGTTTTTCCCCGAGGAGGGTTACGAACTCTCACTGTAGGTAAGGGTCTGCCGCCACTGTGAACGTCGTCTGGGTGGGGCTGATCGACACTGACAGGAGAGAGCCGATACCGTCCTCCGACTCATTCCAGTCCTCGTCGAGGTCGAAACCTCTCAGGAGGACCGAAGGAGTATTTAAATACGGTGTCGAAGACACGTAGAAACGCCGCTGTCGCAGTAGAGGAGGTGGAAGTAGCTTGATCGACCGGCCAGAACTGAGAGAGCCTTCTTGTCCGGAGACGAGAGACTCTGGTTCAAGACAGAATCGGTAAGCTCCGATCGCGGCATACCCACCGTCGGTTTGGGTTCCCTCTCGGGCCCCAAAAGCGAACTCGAGCAGAGACATGGGCTCTGCTGGTGGGGAGCGGCGATCTTCCCCCCGGTCGTTGTGCTGACGAATCAGTGCAATAACCTGGGTAAAGTTACTCTGAATCTCGGAAGTTACAGCGTCTTGAGGAGTAGGACCGTCCAGATCCCTCCAACAAGAGCAGCTCCCAGGACCCTCCTCCTTCAGAAGAAGGACCAGCAACAGATCCCTGACGGTTGCCTCCAATCACTTGCGCGTACGTCCTGGTTGGTCCTAAGACCAACCTGGCACGTGCGGCGTCGTGACGGGATCGTGAGCGGCGCATCTCTCACGATCACTCCTATATACCTAGCTCTTCCTGGCGTATGCCGAGGAAGTTGAAGGTATCGGAGAGACAGAACTGACGCTACCCCCCTCTCCCCCATGACGGTCGCCTCCAATCACTTGCGCGTACGTCCTGGTTGGTCCTAAGACCATACGTGGCACGTGCGGCGTCGTGACGGGATCGTGAGCGGCGCACCTCTCACGATCACTCCTAGCTACCTCGCTCTTCCCGGTGTAGCCCGAGGAAGTTGAAGGTAGTGGAGAGACAGACCTGACGCTCCCCCCCCTCCCCCCCGCTCGCTGGCAGGACCAGCGTACGTGGGGGGCTGCAGCCGATCACCAACCCGCGGTGGGGATCGATCTGCAGGCCTGGCCGTGCCGCTCACCTGTGGCGAGCGGCTCGACTGAGCACGTCGACCCCGGTCCCGTGCGTCAGACGAGCTGCTGCTGGTCACCGTATCCGCCTGGTCCCTGTGGGAGCGGCGGTCAGGTGACCTGCAGAGCTCGCTTTCGCCGTGAGACCGGTGAGCGTCCTCGCGGCACGTCAAACCGCTGGTACCAGCCGAGGCTGGTACCGTCGGTCGAGGGGACCTGGGGGACCTCTTCCCAGCCTCAACCCGTGGCCGGTCAGAGACCGTCACGTCCACCCGAGGTACCGGCTGGTCGCTGCGAGAGCGGCCGCTGGCCTGGCGAGAGTCACCTGAGCGGCTCTCGACAGTCTTCTGCTCCGTGCCTCGGTCATGACGCTGAGCGAACTCAGGCGTCTTAACTTTGGCTCACGGTCACCCGAAGGAGATCGTACACTCGGAACTTCTCGCGGACGAGAAACCGAGTCCGGTACCTGGCTTAGCAGCAGAGCTGCCAAGACCAGGCGAGGGTGTACCAGCGGTAGCCAGCACACCTTGGTCCCCGTCTTCTTCTTCTTCTCAGAAGGGGAGACGGGCCCCGTTCCCGAAGGAACAGGAGGACCAGCAGAAGAACACCCCCCCGTCACACCGGAATGTGACGAGCCCGTTCGAAGTTCCCGAAGGAGTCTTCTTGGGGGAGGGGAAACAAAACGCCCGGTTACCAGCTGGTCGCTGCGAGAGCGGCCGCTGGCCTGGCGAGAGTCACCTGAGCGGTTCTCGCCAGCCTTCTGCTCCGTGCCGTGGTCTTGGCGCCGAGCGAACTCTGGCGCCGAAACTTTGGCTGCACGGTCTCCCGAGGGAGAGCGTACACTCGGGATCTCCCGCGAACGAGAGACCGAGCCGGAACCTGGCGTAGCAGCATCGCCGCTAGCACCAGGCGAGGAAGTACCAGTGCTAACCGATACTCCTCTGGTCCCCGTCTATCTCCTTCCTTACGGAAGGGGAGACGGGCGGGCCCCGCTCCCGAAGGAGCAGGAGGACCAGCCGAAGGACCCCCCGTCCCACCGAGGTGGACGGGTCCCTTAGAAGTTTGTTCGAAGGAGGACTTCTTAGGGGGGGAGGCAGCCTTCTTCTTCTTCGGCTTATGGGCCCTTAGAAGTCGAAGGGGAAGGGGGGGAGGCGGCACCAACGAGGCAGCAACAGACGAAGATGACACCTTCCTCTTCTTCGTCAGCTCACGCAGGACAGTCGTCAGGTCCTCCATCCAGGCCGGAGTCGGGCCTATTGCCGAGCAACACGGCCCGACTGCACCTGTCCGGAAGGACCTGGGACTGGGGAAGACACACCATGGGCAGGACCAGCATGGACAGGCGCAGGAAACCAGGAGCGCCAGGAACAGCAACCAGCTCAGGAGCGGCAGGAACAGCGGCAGCGGTAAACACAGAAGGGACAGCCAAGCCAGTAGCGGGAACCACATCAGCGACAGGTACGGCAGGCCCAGCCATCGCCTCGTAGAATCATCGGCAGCCAGCGTGGTACTGGCGGCCGG
This sequence comes from Macrobrachium nipponense, assembly GCF_015104395.2. Lineage (NCBI taxonomy): Eukaryota > Metazoa > Arthropoda > Malacostraca > Decapoda > Palaemonidae > Macrobrachium > Macrobrachium nipponense. The sequence continues at coordinate 59,405,524 of NC_061090.1, read as the reverse complement.
TCCAGGGGCGAGCTGCTGGAACAGCGGAAGTCTGGGGCAGGCAACACGAAGAAAACACAGGCGGCGGCGCATACCCCTCCTCGGTACGGCGGCGACCGGCCCTAGAAGCGGCAGACGGCGTCACCGACACAGCATGGGGAGTGTAGACCAGCGGGGGGAAGCAGCATAAGCGGCCGTGAAGGTTGTAGTGGAGACCACTCCAAGGTCACCGCCCCAGACCTCGCTAGACTCTGCAGCAGATCGTGGATGCTAGGCACGCCCTGTAGCCGCAGTGGTCCATACCTGTCCAAGGTCGTCTCCCACGGCTGTAGCACCTGCGGTAGCACAGACAGATTAGTAAGAGGGGTTCCCTCACGCACGGGGGGTGGGGGGGGGAGACATGCCCCCACCCCACCCCCGAACGGAAGGAAGACCCCAAAAACAAAAATACGAGGAAGCTGAGCGGGGGGGCAGGAAAGAAGACGAAGAATCGGATACCAAGGGAGTCGCGGGAGAGCTTTTCCGACGACTTCCTGGCAGACCTTCGCTTCCCCGACCCCCGCACAGCAGTGAAAAGGAATATGAAAATGAAACAGATACTGCACTTGCGATTCACTTCATAGAACTTAAAGAGGGAAAAATCAATTCCCGGTAAGAGCGGAAACTTGATCCATAATAATATGATGCTATCATAAATATATATGAAAATGAACAATACTGCACTTGCTATTTTCACTTTCACAGCAATAAATCGTAAGGATTAATTCCCGGGTAAGAGCGGAAATTGATCCAAAATTAAATTTGATGCAATTAATAAATGAAAATGAAAAGAAAACTGCATTGCGAATCCACTTTCATTGCATTCTATTCATACAAAATAAGAGGCTCTTGCCGAGCGCAATCAAGCTCTCGGCAACGAACGCACAGGGCAAAAATATAATGAAAAGGAGTACTTACATCTTTCAATTACACACTTTCGCCCAAAATACATGACTCGGCGTTGAGTGCGCCCGCCCTCGGCACCGAGACATAATTCAAGGGTTCAATTCATGAAAAGAGCGGAAATCGCCGTCTCTACGGCGATAGCTCCATGTTGATTCATAATTAAGTAATGAAAATGAAAACAGTGTACTTACAGTTTCATTTTCAAGTCAAACCAAACCATTAGTAGAAAACACAATATAAACAAAGCATACGACGATGAACGGGCAGAGAGCGATGACGAACACGTCCTTCACACCCGCGGCCGAAAGCAAAAGTGATTCTTCACCTCTCGGGCGCGCGGGCGCGCGCACGATCGGACAAGCAGTTAACTACCGTTCTCCCCTTGTTCGAAGCTTACGACCGTCCCAGCTGCCGCTAGTTACCTTCCTATTGTTAAAGGACCGAGGGTTTGTATTACGTATCGGAACAATTGCATTTTTCCTAACTATACAAACCTGAGGTCCTTTAACAATAGGAAGTAGCTAGCGGCAGCTGGAACGGTCGTAAGCTTCGAACAAGGGGAGAACGGTAGTTAACTGCTTGTCCGACAGTCGCGCGCCGCGCGACTGGGAGGTAAACAAATCACTTTTGCTTTTGGCCCATGCAAAATACGCAGAGTGAGGGGTGGCATGAGGAGGGACTATATGTAAAGGACCTCAGGTTTGTATAGTTAGGAAAAATGCAATTTTCGACAAATTGTCATTTGTTCCGATACGTAATACAAACCATCGGTCCTTTAACAATAGGAAGACTCACTTCTTGGTGGGAGGAATCTGAGTCTTTTGATGAACAGACTGGTGTTCGTCCATCCCTGGAATGCCTCCCTGGTCGTAAGAGCGAGGGAGGGATCCAAGCCTCTGTCCGATTGATGGGGCGGTTTGCACCGCAGGATCAATGGTCAGACCTCTGGGCCGAGTACTAAGAGAGAGGCAAGCCGTATCTCTTCGTACCAGCAAGCAAGAACTTGTTCCTGTTTGCAAGAGGCAACATAAAGTATGGGTTGTCTCAAGCTGGCATCACCACTTCCGCCCCTTGTTGGAGGAAGTGGTGGATATACGCTCCTATCCCTAGTGAAAGGGATAGGATGGGGCTCTGTTGAGTAGCTCACCTGCATCTTGTCCTTATCCAGCAGGGTGACGACCGTGTCCCTCTAACCACAGGTAGAGGGGAAGAAAAAGATGGAAGAGGAGCCCAGTCGCACTCTCATTCACCATGCCATTCTTACGGTCCACACCAGGACTCGATGCTGTTCAGCCTGCGAGGGTCTGGGTTCGCTACACAACGTGTTGAGCAGCCACCACGGGTCCCAAGGAAAAAAGATTTTTCCGTCCAAGGACCTGTGGGCAATATCCCGAAGGTAGAAAGGAAGGGCATGTGGTCTGGTTGGACCAGACCCCTGCCTTCAGTACCTGCGCCAAGGAGAAGTTCTTGTGGGACAAGGCAGCATCTCCTTCGCATCGAAGGAAGGCAGGTGAAGTCCCATTAGGGAGGGGATTGTGAACGACTCGAACCAATCGTCAGGGACCGAAGGGTTTCTGAGTCTTCGCTACGAAGTTCGGTACGAAATCGAGCGTCACGGATCCCCATCCCCTGGGTGCCTGACTTCGCAGGAGAAGTCATGCAGTTCCTCAGAGAAAGAAGGAAGGAGTCGCATGACCTATCCCTCTTCTCTACTTCGGTGATGTCCACCGTACCCATACTGGTCTGTCCGTTAGCAACGAAGTCTCTCGCATCCTCCTATCCCCATGCAGCGAAGTTCTCGGTAGTGGATAGGACACCGACACTCCATGGTGGGTGTCAATGGTATGGGTACTGTGACAAGCTATTAAAACGAAGTAATGGTTGCTGTGTAACAACCGAAACTAAGTCAACAGCGTAATTCGTAACTGACTCGGGCGCTCTGACAGCTGCCGACTGACTGCGTTTGGTAGGAGGCAAGTTGGTCAAAGCATCCGAGTAAGTCACGTGACCTTCGCCTTTAAAGGGTTTTATGCCGAGAGACCAAACAAATGATGTATTTGTTTTCACCAATGCCGGACAGCGAGGTGATGATTCTCTTAAGGCATGTACCCAACAGGCGAAAGTCAATTGCCTTCTAGAGACCGAGGTCCCTGAAGGTAAAAACATCTCATGTTTGTTGAATCTCAGCTAAGGAGAAACAATACTATGTACCGTTGAAGACGAAGGTAGATATTGAATGCAACCTACGTCTTCACATAGAATCGAGAGAAGGATCTCAAGATTCATAACCTGTGCTTACAAATGACTGAAACGCTACCGCTATTTCATTGCTGTCCGGTGAGAAGTCGTAGTTGCAATGAAAGCGGGGCATTCTTCGGTAATGAAAACACAGGTGAAAGCCGCCTGAAGAACTGCTTCTCATGGGCTGAACATTTGGAGGTAGAGCTGTCAGGTCGGAGAGTAGGCGATGTCTTCTGACACATCTTGTAATTCGGGTTGAACAATGAACAATTGTACACCTACGAATACGAGATATTTTGAAGACAAACTCAGATGTCTGCAAAATCATTCGCATATCGCAGTGCGATGCAGCGGGAGACTTGTACAGACTTCTGTTACCGTGCAGTAAACAGAAAGATGAAAGAGTCCAAGAGATATCTCTGTTGAAAATTCTCGCAATGTCGAAGGCGATGGAATCCAGCGTCACCGCAGTAGATGGTCCTTCATTATTGCGAGAATCCCCGTTAATCAGAGACCTAAGTCCATGATTGTTAGGCAGAGATACGGTTCGGTAGTCAATCAAGCAGGGGAGAGAGAGACATACATGACCGTGAATCTCGGAGGCCCAGCTGATACTGAGCTGCTATGAGGCAGTTTCAATACGCAGTGGTGAGCCTGCTGACTCGTCATCCTGAGTTGCCAGGTAATCCATATTCCACGAAGGAATGCGTTCGGCTAGAACTACCGAGCATAAAAGATATGCTCGGGCAATTATATTTAGGCGAAACGAATTTCGGTAAATATAAAAAGTTGAAATGGTGTTGTCGTGACAAAACCATAAGAATATATAAAATTGAAACTGAAAACTCCTGGGAGGTTGCAGGCAACCCCGAGTTGCAGTTCAATTAGAATACTTCTCGTCTAAGTCGCAATCCGTAGAATAACTAGGATATGCGCCTACCCCTCGGACAAGTCAACTGCTTAGCAGAATCAGGTCGCGAGGTTAATATACGTAGTATATTTGTAGGATTCTGAACAACGATCTCCATCCTAAATTCTTTCCTTCAAGAAAACAAAATAAGGATTGGAGATCGACCACCTTCGTTCTCTATCAAAGAGAGTGAAGGAGAAGTCTTCCTCGAAGGAAAGCTTCAATGGTGAACAGAATACTAAGACGATAGTTCAAGCCAAACTGGATATTCCCGTCCGATCTCCTCTATTCCAGGTTGGTCGCCTACTGTGAGATAGTTTCTTTCAGCAGCAGTCTTCTTCACAATGCTAGAAATTCCAGGAATTCGAGCATAGCGAGGTTCCCGATTATCGTGTAACATATCGGGGATTCTCGTCTCGCTCACTTTGGACCGTGGTCTCGCGTAAGTGTTTGAAGATCGTAAAAAACTCGAACACTCTGAATGCGCTAGAAATTCCGTAGAATTCTAAGCAGTCTGCGAAACCCCCACCGAATTCGTCAAACGATATCGGCTGGTGGCCTCTCGATTCCCGTAGAAATCGAGAATGGAGCAGGATTCCTCCTCAACGACCGGGGCTTACGTCAGGTAGGACCCGAAGGTCCCCCCGGTAGCGGAGTCCCGAACGTGGGATCCTACAAAGAAATCTCTGTAGGATCCTTCCCCTTTCCCTCGTAGCCGTAAGGAGAGAGGGAATGGGGAAGGAATTGGATACTCGCTCGCCTTCCCAGTGGAACTAGCAGTTGGAGAAGAGTAGGAGCAGCCATCGCCTTGCTTGGCGATGGCCTCTCAGAGTCTGGGAAAACGTATCGTCAGGAGAAACAAAAAGTTTTCCCGCGCGGAGGGTTACGAACTCTCACTGTAGGTAAGGGTCTGCCGCCACTGTGAACGTCGTTCTGGGTGGGGCTGATCGACACCTGACAGGAGAGAGCCGATACCCCGTCCTCCGACTCATTCCAGTCCTCGTCGAGGTCGAAACCTCTCAGGAGGACCGAAGGAGTATTTAAATACGGTGTCCGAAGACACGTAGAAACGCCGCTGTCGCAGTAGAGGAGGTGGAAGTAGCTTGATCGACCGGCCAGAACTGAGAGAGCCTTCTTGTCCGGAGACGAGACACTGGTTCGAGACAGAATCGGCAAGCTCCGATCGCGGCAGACCCACCGTCGGTTTGGGTTTCCCTCTCGGGCCCCCAAAACGACTCGAGCAGAGACGTGGGCTCTGCTGGGGTGGGAGCGGCAATCCTTCCGCAGGGTCATTATGCTGACGAATCAGCTTAATGACTTCTGCAAATTCCTCTGTATCTCGGAGTAACCGCGTCTTGCGGAGTATGACCGTCCCATCCCTCCAACAAGAACAGATCCCTAGATACTCCTCCTTCAGAAGGAGGAAGAGCGGCAGACCCCTGACGGTCGCCTCCAGCTAATTGCAGCGTATGTCCTGGGTCGGTCCTAGAACCGTGCCTGGTCCCATACGGCGTCATAGCGGGGTCGCGAGCGGCGCACCTCTCGCGATCACTCATAGGTACCTCGCTCCTCCCGGCGTAGCCCGAGGAGGTTGAAAGTACAGGAGAGGCAGACCTGACGCTCCCCCCCTAGCTCGCTGGCAGGACCAGCGTGCTTGGAGGGCTGCTGCTGATCGTCAACCCGCGGTGGCGATCGAGCAGCATGCCTAGCCTTGCCGCTCGCCTGAGGCGAGAGGCTTGGCTGAGAAACGTCGACGCTGATCTCTAGCGTCAGGCGAGCTGTTGCTGGTTACCGTCTCCGCCCGGTCCCGATGGGAGGCGGCGTCAGGTGAACCTGCTAGGCTCGCTGGTCACGGTGAGACCGGCGAGCGTCCTCTCGGCGCGTCGAGCCGCTGGTACCAGCCGTGGCTGGTACCGACGGCCGCGGGAACCCTTCCTCGCCTCAAACCCGGTTATGGGAGAGGCAGACCTGACGCTCCCCCCCCTCGCTCGCTGGCAGGACCCAGCGTGCTGGAGGGCTGCTGCTGATCGTCAACCCGCGGTGACGGTCGAGCAGCAGGCCTAGCCTTACCGCTCGCCTGGGGCGATTGGCTCGGCTGAGAACGTCGAGACCGATCTCTAGCGTCAGGCGAGCTGCCGCTGGTCACCGTCTCCGCCCGGTCCCATCGGGAGCGGCGGACGGGTGACCTGCTAGGCTCTGTGTCGCGTCGAGACCGGCCAGCGTCCTCTCGGCGCGTCGAGTCGCTGGTACCAGCCGTGGCTGGTACCGGCGGCCGCGGGGACTCCTTCCTCGCCTCAACCCGTGGCTGATCAGCGACCGTCAACGTTAGCCCGAGCAGCCAGTTGATCGCTGCGAGAGCGTCCACTGGGCCTGGCGAGAGTCGTGTGTACGACTCTCGCCAGTCTTCTGCTCCGCGCCGCTGTCTTGACGGCGAGCGAGCTCCGGGCGTCAAAAACTTTGGCTGGACGGTCTTCTTGGAAGAGCGTCCACTCGGTGCTTCTCGCGAACGAGAAGCGGCCGAGACGGAACCTGGTTTAGCGGCAGACCCGCTAGCACCAGGTGAGGACGCACCAGCCGAGGCTGGTGCCCCTCTGGTCCCCGTCGACTTCTTCTTTGCAGAAGAAGCGACGGGCCCCGTTCCCGAAGAACAGGAGGACCAGCAGAAGAGCTCCCCAGCTCGCCTGAGCGAGCCAGGCCCTTAGAAGATCGAAGGAGTCTTCTTAGGGGGGAAGGAGGCAACCTTCTTCTTCTTCTTCGGCTGTTTGGCCTTAGAAGTCGAAGGGGAAGGAGAGGCAGCGGACGACGAAGAAGACGACGAAGACGACGACGACACCTTCTTCCTCTTCTTCTTCGCCAGGCTCCGCAGGACAGACGTCAGGTCTTCCATCCAGGAGGGAGCCGGGGCAGTTGCCGAAGCAACAGGGCCCGACTGCACCTGTCCGGAAAGACCTGAGACTGTGACAGCATCACCAACAGCAGGAACAACAGGAACAGGTCCAGGAACAGCAGGAACATCTGAAAGTGAATGAGCAGCAGGCACCTGACTGAAAGGGAATGAGCGGCTGGGACCGCAACAGGTACGGCAGGCACGGCAGGTACCACAGGAGAGACAGGCGTCCTGTCGGCAGCTACCGTCATCCTCGGCACTGGCGGCAGGTCCAGGGGGGTACTCTTTGGGCAGCGGCAGTCCGGGGTCGGCAATACAAAGAACCCAGGTGGTCGGTGGCACCGTCCTGATTGGCACGGCAGGAATTGGTTCTGGATTGCAGCCGTGTGGGTGTTACCGACATGACATGTGGTGTGTACACCAGGTGCGGTGACATCTCATATGCCTGGTGTCGAGATTGTGGTTGTTGTAGTGGGTTACCGTATCATGAGTGACCACTGCCGACCCCGCCAACCGCTGAATCAACCCCTGCAGTCCAGCGACTCCCACACCTGTCCCAGGTCGTCCTCGCTGATGGCAAACCTGCGGAAGCAACAGTCGGGTTAATTAGAGGGGCTTCCTCGCGCCTGGGGGGAGAGAACCCACCCCAGAGCGGACGGAAGACCCCGAGTACAACTGGACGTCCGTTACCAAAGGAGTCCCTGGACTTCCGATGACTTCTTGTGTCCTCGTACAGCAACACCCACTGCGCCTCTGACGAATGCATACACGTTACACAGGGCTCGTTGCGGGAGCACTCTCGCCCCCCGACAACGAGTACGAACCTCGTGAGGATCTACATCTACATCCAAGGTCGTCTCCCCAGGATGTAGCACCTGCGGTAACATAAGATTGATTAGTAAGAGGGGTTCCCTCACGCACTGGGGGGAAGACATGCCCCACCCCGAACGCAAGGAAGACCCCAAATACAAAATACAATGAAGAAGCTGAGCGGGGGGCAGGAAGGAAGACGAAGAATCGGCTACCAACTTCCTGGCAGACCTTCGCTTCCCCCACCCCGCACAGCAGTGAAAAGTATATGAAAATGAAACAGAATACTGCCCTTGCGATCACTTCATAGAACTTAAAGGAGAAAAGATCAATTCCCCGGGTAAGAACGGAAACTTGATCCAATAATATGATGCTATCATAAATATATATGAAAATGAAACAGATACTGCACTTGCGATTTCATTTCACATAAAAAATCGTAAGGATCAATTCCCGGGTAAGAACGAAAATTGATCCAGATTAAATTCATGCAATCAATAATGAAAATGAAAGAATATGCAATTGCGAATCCACTTTCATTGCATTCTATTATACAAAATTAAAAGTTCGTGCCGAGCGCAATCACACTCTCGGTACGAACGCACAGGGCAAAAAATATAATGAAAAAAGTACTTACATTTTTCAATTACACCCTTTCGCCCAAATACATGACTCGGCGCGAGCGCGCCCGCCCTCGGCAACCGAGACATAATCAAGGGTTCATAATTAAGTAATGAAAATGAAAACAGTGTACTTACAGTTTCATTTCAAGTCAAACAAACCATTAGTAGAAAACACAATAAACAAAGCATACGACGATGAAGCGGGCAGAGAGCGATGACGAACACGTCCTTCACACCCGCGGCCGAAAGCAAAAGTGATTTGTTTACCTCCCAGTCGCGCGGCGCGCGACTGTCGGACAAAGCAGTTAACTACCGTTCTCCCCTTGTTCGAAGCTTACGACGTTCCAGCTGCCGCCGCTAGCTACTTCCTATTGTTAAAGGACCGATGGTTTGTATTACGTATCGGAACAAATGAAAATGCATCTTGCATTACGATTCACTTCACAATGAATAAGGGCTCGGATCGAGCGCATTTGCGCCCCGCGGTACCGAGCGCAAGGGTGGGTGAAAGGATCCATTCCTTACCTTTATGGATCAAGGTTTCTGGAAACCTTGATCCATAATGAATTGATGCAATCAAAAAAAAAAATATGAAATGAAAAGACTACTGCGCTTGCGATTTCACTTCATACAAATAAAAGGGAAAGGATCAATTCCCGGGAATAGCGGAAACATTGATCCCAGTAAACAATGCAATCTCAATAAAAAATGAAACAAATGAAAAAGAACTGCACTTGCGATTTCACTTCATTCAAAATAAAAAGGGGGAAGGATCAATTTCCGGGTAAGCTCGGAAACTGATCCAAAATGAGTATTGCTACAATCAAAATAATATATGAAAATGAAAAAGAATACTGTACTTGCAATTCCACTTCCATACTGAATAAGTTTCCGTGCCTTGAGCGAATTCGTTCGGCAACGCATACAGGTCAAAAAAAATATAAATGAAAAAGAGCACTACTTACGATTTTCATCTACACATTTCCAACCCCCCAAATACGCCTCGGAGCGAGCGATCCCGCCCTCGGCACCGAGCATACACAATCCCGAGGATCATTTCTGGAAAAGGAATTCCCGCACTTACGCCCTTCCGTCCCGGCACTCGGGTATCGGAGGGCGTGGGGTGAAACCAAGATCCTTTAATTCACAATTGAATTTCAATGAAATGATTGTACTTACAATTCAGTTTCACTAGATAAAAAGAAAAAGAAAAACACAATCATGCGAAAGCAACGACGATGAAGCGGGCAGAGAGCGATGATACACGGTCCACACGCCAGCAGGCCGAAAGCAAAAGTGATTTGTTTACCTACCAGTCGCGCGCGCCTGTCGGACAAGCAGTTAACTACCGACCCTTGTTCGAAAGCTTACGACCTATCCAGCTGCCGCTAGTACCTTCCTATTGTAAAAGGACCGAAGGTTTGTATGCCGTGTCGGAACAACTAGGGTGCTAACCCGCAGCGTCGTAGACTATGGCAGCTGCGGTTTTTCTATGCAGTTTTACCTCCTGAACAAGAATTTTAAGTAATATTTATTCGGACGACTGTAATTAACCCCCAGGGGCCAGTACTAAACACGGCGAAATACATGTCGTATCCGCGGTTACATTCCTTGCAGTCCGTGCGGAACTACCTATTCTGTAGAATTACCGTACTGGCCCCCGGGAGTTAATTACAGTCGTCCGAATAAATATTAGTTAAAATTCTTGTTCAGGAGGTAAAACTGCATAGAAAAACCACAACTGCCATAGTCTAAACCGCCGCGGATTAGGTAGTACCCTAGATTTTACCAAGAAATCTATCAAAATCTATGAGGGAAATCATAATACCTAGCTAGGGCCTACCTATTTCACAGTCTTCAAATCATAATAGGGCCTATTTCACAGTCTTCAAAATGATCCCGTAAATTTTGAATAGGCCTAGGTAGGTAAACCATTTACTGCAACTCCCGATAGGCCTAGGACTCGGCCAATTAGCCTAACCTAGGTAGTAGTAGTCTTAGTCTCATCTCCAGAACGCAGATTAATACCAACTAGTAAATGAGTAAGAAACGCGTCAAAATATAGGTACTATCATTAATACATATTAAGCCCATTTAATCCTATTTAGTTTTAAAATAGCGTACTACCTAGCTAGTACTAAAGAACGTAAATTGCGAATAAGGCCTACAAATCTAGGATAAACCCCAGACCATTTACCTGGGATTTCCAATATAGGCTAGGTATAGGCCTAGTTAACCCAGCCTACTATTACTATTGTTTTCAATCCACAAAATATATTAAATCAACCTGGAGCGACACTAAGCTATACTTCTTCGCAGATATTTGCAAGGCTTCTTTCGCCGCACTTCATTTGGATCTTTGTTTACATTTCACTTCACATGGGGTTCCGATTTCCTACACCGGATCACCCCCACCCCCAAAAAACTCCGATTCTGGCTCGTTATCCCTTTGTTGGAAATGGGGTCGCGGGAGTTTCTTTTTTGTTTTATGCATATATTTATATATATATGTCTCCTCTGACCTAGATTATTTTGTTTATTGTTATTGATTTAGATCGTGCATCGCTTCTAGTTTTAGTAATTACAGTTCACCCCACAAAACTTCACATTTTGGATCGCCGTCCCCTTTCTGAAAAATGGGATCGTGTGGATTTCTTTTTTGTTTTATGCATATATTTGTATATGTCTGCTTCCTCTCACCTAGATTATTTTGCTTATTCTTATTTTTAAGATAGTGCGTCGTTTCTAGTTCTAGTAATTACAGTTCACTCCCAAAAGCTTCACATTTTGGATCGCCATCCCTCACTGAAAAATGAGATCGTGGGGGTTTCTTTTTTGTTTTATGCACATATTTGTATATATCATCGTCCCCTGACCTAGATTGTCTTGTTTATTCTGATTTTTTTTAAAATGGTGCGTCGTTTCTAGTTCTATACCTTCACCCTCAAACACTACATTCTGGAAGCTGGGATCGTATAAGTTTCTTTTTTATTTTTATTTTATGCGTATATTTGTCAAAACATGTGACCTAAGTTATTTTTCCAAATATTTTATCTTTAGATTCTGCGCAGTTTACCAGTTCATCCCCACAAACCTCTCCTACGGCTCGTTATCCCTTATGAAACCCGGGATCATAAGAGTTTGTTTTATATTTTACGCATATACTTTTATAAACACATTTATTTTAGCTTACTCAATTTTTTACTCATCTTAGTTTTCTTAAGATCGTGCTATGTTTACAAGTTATCACACCCAAAAATCTCGCTTGGTGAATCATCCTTTTGGGAAACCTGGTTCCTAGAGTTCTTGGGCTCTTATTCGTTTTATACACTGTATTTATTTCCTTTAACATACACTTTTTTCAGATATTTATTTCCTTTTAGACCGTGCATCTTCTACCAGTCTCCCCCACAAGCTTCGCATTGGGTTCGTCATCCATTCTGAGAAACTGGCATATAAGAATTCCGTTTATTTTCACTTTTTATTCATAAGCTTGTATAGGTCTGCTTACTTTACCCTAGATTATTTTTCGATATTTTTAATTGATAGTGTGTCTCTTTTAGCTTTAGTAATTAGCATAATATGCCTCAAGTGCTTTCTTTAATCGTTTTATCTGCATTGCCTCTTGATAGTTACGGTGCCCTAGGAGTTGGAATTTTGTGAGTTGTATAGGAAAACTGTGCTAATTAGAAATGTATGTTTGTGTGTGTGTACAAATGTTGGCTTTCAAACTAACAATGAACATGAATAGTAGGGTTACAGTGACAAATTTGGTGATCATTCCTGCCACGTGCCTGATCGTAAATCCGGTTACCGAATTATTTTCGTTGACATCAAAGCTAGATAAACACTAAGGATTGTTTTAATAGTCAAAAAGATTTCTTATACCTCTTTTACAATTACAAGTTTATGTAGTAATTCATATACGTATTACCGGTTTGGTTTACCTATATGTAGGGGCCCAGTTTCGGGGGCCACTGGGCAGCTTACCAACGCACGTACCCTTAAATTAAGCACTGGTGTTTATTTTCTGACGGGCAATCGTGGGCGAGGACAGGTAACATCATTTAACTATCTGGTAAATAATAAGAGTTGAAATGTTAAGCCTGCATATAATCCATAACCACGCTGTACTATATATTTTTAAACGTAACGTGTCATAATCAACCTGTGATTTCCGATTAGACGGTATAAAAACAGCATTAGACTGTTACTGACGGGAGATGTATATGCAGAGATAATAGTATAACAAAATAATATTACTTACCTATTCAGTGAGCATAAAAAGAGAGAGACGAAATGTTTGGTATTTGAGATTTATCAAACAAGGTATATATATATATATATATATATATATATATATATATATATATATATATATATATATATATATATATATATATTTTAAAGACTGTATACATATATACATACATATGAAAGATAAGGACTGTATATCATACATACAAACATGAAAGAGTGTATAAAGCTTTACCTAGCAAGCATATAGAAGCCCAAGAAGAAAAAAAAATATGAAGGACTAAATAAAGCCAGACCTGGCAAACGTGAACTCCAAAAAGGTAAAAAAAAGAAAGAAAGAAAAAGGAAATAGATGATGATGATCAACGGCATCGTCTTCTTCATCTTCGTCTTCTTCTTCATTTTCTTCTTCTTCTTCACAGTTTACGTGAAACTTCACTCCTCAGGGCCAGACAGGACAGATGTTTACCAAAAATAGCCTCCGGGTGTCTACCTACGGACTGACAGATCGTGGAAGAGGAACCTTCTACAGGAAGGTGGCGCCCGGCAGACGGCTTCGTCAAAGTTCCATCGTCTTTTAATCATATATTTTGTAGCCTTTTTAGCATGAAATAGTGAAAGGTAAGTTGGGTCAAGTTCGAAATAACCGAAGGGTACCGTAGGAATTTATAATTTTTCCTCCTTCGGCGTAGGCCTAAGGAACTGGCGTGCCTAGTGGCCGCCGTAGTATTTTTAGGTTATCGTGTCTTTTATTAATATATTTTAGGGTCTTTTTAGCACTTTTAGAATGAAGTGGGCAAAAATAAGTTGATTTAAGTTCGAAATTAACCGAAGATTGCTGTACCTACCTACCTACTGGTAGGTAGGTACTACGACTACCTAGTATCTAGCCTAATAGGTTAGTGGGACTTTAATTTTACCTCCTTCGGCGTAGGCCTAAGGAACTGGCATGCCCACTGGCTGCCATGTTTTTATCTCGACTTTTATTATATAATATTTGGTTATTTTTAAGGTTTTTTAGGAATGCAGTAGTCAAACGTAAGTTTACTGTAGGACTCATTTTTCTTCCTTCGACTTAGCCTAGGCCTAAGGAACTGGTAGGTCTAGTCGCCACCATGATGATAGTTTTCCTCACCATTTTATGAATGATTAAACTTTTGAGCTTAATTTGCTAGAAAGAATCAAAGTTAAGTCGATTAAAGTTTGAAATAATAAAAGTTTACTGTAAGACTTTCATTTTTTCCTTTGGTGTAGGCCTAAGGTCTTGATAGGCCTAGTAGCCATTTTACTAGGCTGAAGTAGGTGAAAATGTAATTCTTTGGGTAAAATTTTGTGAGGCCTAGTGATGTAGCCGATCAGCAATGGAGCGGAAATATATTCAAGAGCGTCTGTAAGAAAGCTTCAAGCTTGTCAGTTTGACTTGCCCTAGGCTATAGCCTATTGGTTTTTTTAACTAATGTAATTGAGATAGGCTGATAGTACTTAAAAATCTTGAATTTAAATCACTTGGAAGCAGTTATGCACGTTTCTGCGATTTAGGTTAGGCTCTGGCTGCACCCAAGGTTATGTTAGGTTTTAGAGGTTCAGTGGGCAAAACCAAAGGTTTGTTTTAGTTTTCTGAAAAGAAAACTGTAGTGCCAGCTTTGTCTGTCCATACTTACTTTTTCTCTTCAACCTCAGATCTTAAAATGTACTGAGGCTAGAGGGCTCCAAATTGGTACGTTGATCATCCACCCTCCTATCACCAAACATACCACATTGCAGCCCTGTAGGCTTAATAGTTTGTATTTTATTTAAGGTTCACATCATTTACTGGCTACTTTGTTCTTATGCACACCCTAGGCTATGAAATCATGTACACAGTATAATAGAAAAATACAGCACTAAAAAAGTAAAAAATGCACATAAGAGCAATCGAGTTTTCTGTACATCATATATGTATATACTAGGCTAATCAAGGTCACTGGAAATAGATCCATCTTTTGGTGGTCTCAGTATAATGTTGTATGAAACTTTAACCATGGTCCAGTGCAAAAGAGATGGCCACACAAAGATCTTTTTACCAATGTTGGCTGATTTTTGGCTGAATTATATAGGCTAAAAGAGGGTGTATACTATATTGCTGTACAGGTCAGATCATTTGAGAAATTTTCTGAGGTAATGAGAAATCTACCATTTATTGTGTATGTCTTTATGTGCTTCTTTAGGAGTTGGTACTAAAGATAACAGAAGCTCCATCATATGCTCTGAAATTGAAGTATAGACAAAGTACGTACTCTGGATTTCTCATTTGTTAAATTCATCAAACCTGTACTGCTTCTCTACATGTTTAGCCACAAAAAATTAGGATTAAAAAATTATATTTGTTTTCCGATACGTTAATACAAACCCTCGGTCCTTTAAACAATAGGAGTAGCTAGCGGCAGCTGGAAACGGTCGTAAGCTTCGAACAAGGGAGACGGTAGTTAACTGCTTGTCCGATCGGTCGCGCGCCGCGCGACTGGGGAGGTAAACAAATCACTTTTGCTTTCGGCCGCGGGTGTGAAGGACGTGTTCGTCATCGCTCTCTGCCCGCTTCATCGTCGTATGCTTTGTTTATATTGTGTTTTCTACTAATGGTTTGTTTGACTTGAAAATGAAACTGTAAGTACACTGTTTTCATTTTCATTACTTAATTATGAACCCTTGAATTATGTCTCGGTGCCGAGGGCGGGCGCGCTCGCGCCGAGTCATGTATTTGGGCGAAAGGGTGTAATTGAAAATGTAAGTACTTTTTTCATTATATTTTTGCCACCCTGTGCGTTCGTTACCGAGAGTGTGATTGCGCTCGGCACGAACTTTTCAATTTTTTTTTTGTATAATAGAATGCAATGAAAGTGGATTCGCAATTGCATATTCTTTTCATTTTCATTTATTGATTGCATGAATTTAATCTGGATCAATTTTCGTTCTTACCCGGGAATTGATCCTTACGATTTTTATGTGAAATGAAATCGCAAGTGCAGTATTCTGTTTCATTTTCATATATATTTTATGATAGCATCATATGATTGGATCAAGTTTCCGTTCTTACCCGGGAATTGATCTTTTCTCCTTTAAGTTCTATGAAGTGAATCGCAAGGGCAGTATTCTGTTTCATTTTCATATTACTTTTCACTGCTGTGCGGGGTGGGGGAAGCGAAGGTCCTGACAGGAAGTTGGTAGCCGATTCTTCGTCTTCCTTCCTGCCCCCCGCTCAGCTTCTTCATTGTATGTTGTATTTGGGGTCTTCCTTGCGTTCGGGGTGGGCATGTCTTCCCCCCTTCCCCCCGTGCGTGAGGGAACCCCTCTTACTAATCTATCTATGTTACCGCAGGTGCTACATCCGTGGAGACGACCTTTGATGTAGATGTAGATCCTCACGAGGTTTGTACTCGTTGTCGGGGGCGAGAGTGCTCCCGCAACGAGCCCTGTGTAACGTGTATGCATTCGTCAGAGCGCAGTGGGTGCTGTACGAGGACACAAGAAGTCATCGGAAGTCCAGTGACTCCTTTGGTAACGGACGTCCAGTTGTACTCGGGGTCTTCCGTCCGCTCTGGGTGGGGTTCTCTCCCCCCAGGCGCGAGGAAACCCCTCTAATTAACCCACTGTTGCTTCCGCAGGTTTTGCCATCAGCGAGGACGACCTGGGACAGGTGTGGGAGTCGCTGGGACTGCAGGGGTTGATTCAGCGGTTGGCGGGGTCGGCAGTGGTCACTCATGATACGGTAACCACTACACAACCACAATCTCGACACCAGCATATGAGATGTCACCGCACCTGGTGTACACACCACATGTCATGTCGGTAACACCACGGCTGCAATCCAGAACCAATTCCTGCCGTGCCATCAGGACGGTTGCCACCGCCACCTGGGTTCTTTGTATTGCCGACCCCGGGACTGCCGCTGCCCAAAGAGTACCCCCCTGGACCTGCCGCCAGTGCCGAGGATGACGGTAGCTGCCGACAGGACGCCTGTCTCCTGTGGGTACCTGCCGTGCCTGCCGTACCTGTTGCGGTCCCAGCCGCTCATTCCCTTCAGATCAGGTGCCTGCTGCTCATTCACTTTCAGATGTTCCTGCTGTTCCTGACCTGTTCCTGTTGTTCCTGCTGTTGGTGATGCTGTCACAGTCTCAGGTCTTTCCGGACAGGTGCAGTCTGGGCCCTGTTGCTTCGGCAACTGCCCGGCTCCCTCCTGGATGGAAGACCCTGACGTCTGTCCTGCGGAGCTGGCGAAGAAGAAGAGGAAGAGGAAAGAAGGTGTCGTCGTCGTCTTCGTCGTCTTCTTCGTCGTCCGCTGCCTCTCCTTCCCCTTCGACTTCTAAGGCCAAACAGCCGAAGAAGAAGAAGGTTGCCGCCGTTCCCCCCTAAGAAGACTCCTTCGGGATCTTCTAAGGGCCCGGCTCGCTCAGGCGAGCTGGGGAGCTCTTCTCTGGCCTCTTCCTGTTCCTTCGGGAACGGGGCCCGTCGCTTCCCTTCTGCAAAGAAGAAGTCGACGGGGACCAGAGGGCACCAGCCTCGGCTGGTGCGTCCTCACCTGTGCTAGCGGGTCTGCCGCTAAACCAGGTTTCCGTCTCGGCCGCTTCTCGTTGCGAGAAGCACCGAGTGGACGCTCTTCCAAGAAGACCGTCCCAGCCAAAGTTTTGACGCCCGAGCTCGCTCGCCGTCAAGACAGCGGCGCGGAGCAGAAGACTGGCGAGAGTCGTGCACACGACCTCTCGCCAGGCCAGTGGACGCTCTCGCAGCGATCAACTGGCTGCTCGGGCTAACGTGACGGCGCTGATACAGCCACGGGTTGAGGCGAGGAAGGAGTCCCCGCGGCCGCCGGTACCACCACGGCTGGTACCAGCGACTCGACGCGCCGATGGAGGACGCTGACCGGTCTCGACGCGACACAGAGCCTAGCAGGTCACCCGTCCGCCGCTCCCGATGGGACCGGGCGGAGACGGTGACCACGACAGCTCGCCCTGACGCTAGAGATCGGCTTCGACGTTCTCAGCCGAGCCAATCGCCCCAGGCGAGGCGGTAAGGCTAGGCCTGCTGCTCGACCGTCACCGCGGGTTGACGATCAGCAGCAGCCCTTCCACGCAC
Source organism: Macrobrachium nipponense (assembly GCF_015104395.2). NCBI lineage: Eukaryota > Metazoa > Arthropoda > Malacostraca > Decapoda > Palaemonidae > Macrobrachium > Macrobrachium nipponense. The sequence continues at coordinate 59,387,763 of NC_061090.1, read as the reverse complement.
GCTGGTCCTGCCAGCGAGCGAGGGGGGAGCGTCAGGTCTGCCTCTCCATATAACGGGGGGTTGAGGCGAGAAGGGGTCCCCGCGGCCGTCGGTACCAGCCACGGCTGGTACCAGCGGCTCGACGCGCCGAGAGGACGCTCGCCGGTCTCACCGTGACAGCGAGCCTAGCAGGTCACCTGACGCCGCTCCCATCGGGACCGGGCGGAGACGGTAACCAGCAACAGCTCGCCTGAACGCTAGAGATCAGCGTCGACGTTCTCAGCCAAGCCTCTCGCCTCAGAGCGGCAAGGCTAGGCATCTGCTCGATCGCCACCGGCGGGTTGACGATCAGCAGCAGCCCTCCAAGCACGCTGGTCCTGCCAGCGAGCTAGGGGGGAGCGTCAGGTCTGCCTCTCCTGTACCTTCAACTCCTCGGGCTACGCCGGGAGGAGCGAGGTACTATGAGTGATCGCGAGAGGTGCGCCGCTCGCGACCCGCTATGACGCCGTATGGACCAGGCACGGTTCTAGGACCGACCAGGACATACGCGCAATTAGCTGGAGGCGACCGTCAGGGGTCTGCCGCTCTTCCTCCTTCTGAAGGAGGAGTATCTAGGGATCTGTTCTTGTTGGAGGGGACTGGACGGTCCTACTCCGCAAGACGCGGTTACTCCCGAGATACAGAGGAATTTGCAGAAGTCATTAAGCTGATTCGTCAGCATAATGACCCTGCGGAAGATTGCCGCTCCCACCAGCAGAGCCCAAGTCCTCTGCTCGAGTCGTTTTGGGGCCCGAGAGGGAACCCAAACCGACGGTGGGTCTCGCGATCGGAGCTTGCCGATTCGGTCTCGAACCAGTGTCTCGTCTCCGGACAAGAGGCTCTCTCAGTTCATGGCCGGTCGATCAAGCTACTTCCACCTCCTCATACTGCGACAGCGGCGTTTTCTACGTCGTCTTCGGACACCGTATTTAAATACTCCTTCGGTCCTCCTGAGAGGTTTCGACCTCGACGAGGACTGGAATGAGTCGGAGGACGGTATCGGCTCTCTCCTGTCAGGTGTCGATCAGCCCCACCCAGACGACGTTCACAGTGGCGGCAGACCCTTACCTACAGTGAGAGTTCGTAACCCTCGCGGGGAAAACGTTTTCTCCTGACGATACGTTTTCCCAGACTCTGAGAGGCCATCGCCGCAAGGCGATGGCTGCTCCTACTCTTCTCCAACTGCTAGTTCCCACTGGGAAGGCGAGCGAGTATCCAATTCCTCCCCATTCCCTCTCTCCTTACGGCTACGAGGGAAAGGGGGAAGGATCCTACAGAGATTTCTTTGTAGGATCCCACGTTCGGGACTGCGCTACCGGGGGGACCTTCGGGTCCTACCTGACGTAAGCCCCGGTCGTTGAGGAGGAATCCTGCTCCATTCTCGATTTCTACGGGAATCGAGAGGACCACCAGCCGATATCGTTGACGAATTCGGTGGGGGTTTCGCAGACTGCTTAGAATTCTACGGAATCTCTAGCGCATTCAGAGTGTTCGAGTTTTTTACGATCTTCAAACACTTACGCGAGACCACGGTCCAAAGTGAGCGAGACGAGAATCCCCGATATGTTACAACGATAATCGGGAACCTCGCCTATGCTCGAATTCCTGGAATTTCTAGCATTGTGAAGAAGACTGCTGCTGAAAGAAACTATCTCACGGTAGGCGACCAACCTGGAATAGAGGAGATCGGACGGGAATATCCAGTTTGGCTTCTGAACTATCGTCTTAGTATTCTGTTCACCATTGAAGCTTTCCTTCGAGGAAGACTTCTCC
>NC_061090.1:59358612-59385472 GCF_015104395.2 Macrobrachium nipponense | reverse complement strand
TTTTATTTTGTATGATAAAATGCAATGAAAGTGGATTCGCAATGCAGTATTCTTTTCATTTTCATTTATTTATTTGCATAAAATTAATTTGGATCAATTTTCGCTCTTACCCGGGAATTGATCCTTACGATTATTTTCTGTGAAAGTGAAATCGCAAGTGCAGTATTCTGTTTTTCATTTTCATATATATTTTTTATGATAGCATCATATTATTTGGATCAGTTTCCGTTCTTACCCGGGAATTGATCTTTTCTCCTTTAAGTTCTATGAAGTGAATCGCAAGGGCAGTATTCTGTTTCATTTTCATATTACTTTTCACTGCGTTGCGGGGTAGGGGAAGCGAAGGTCCTGCCAGGAAGTCGTCGGAAAGCTCTCCCGCGACTCCCTTGGTATCCGATTCTTCGTCTTCCTTCCTGCCCCCCGCTCAGCTTCTTCGTTGTATTTTGTATTTGGGGTCTTCCTTGCGTTCGGGGTGGGGCATGTCTCCCCCCCGTGCGTGAGGGAACCCCTCTTACTAATCTGTCTGTGCTACCGCAGGTGCTACATCCGTGGGAGACGACCTTGGACAGGTATGGGCCACTGCGGCTGCAGGGCGTGCCTAGCATCCACGATCTGCTGCAGCGTCTAGCGAGGTCTGGGGCGGTGACCTTGGAGCGGTGTCCACTACAACCTCCACGGCCGCTTATGCTGCTTCCCCCGCTGGTCTACACTCCCCATGCTGTGTCGGTGACGCGTCTGCCGCTTCTAGGGCCGGTCGCCGCGTACCAAGGAGGGAGGGGTATGCCGCCGCTGCCTGTGTTTTCTTCGTGTTGCCTGCCCCAGACTTCCGCTGTTCCGGCAGCTCGCCCCTGGACCGGCCGCAGTACCCAGGTTCCCGCTGGCTGCCGATGATTCTACGAGGCGATGGCTGGGCCTGCCGTACCTGTCGCTGATGTGGTTCCCGCTACTGGCTTGGCTGTCCCTTCTGTGCTTACCGCTGCTGCTGTTCCTGCCGCCTCCTGAGCTGGTTGCTGTTCCTGTCGCTCCTGGTTCCTGCGCCTGTCCATGCTGGTCCTGCCCATGGTGGTGTCTTCCCCCAGTCCCAGGTCCTTCCGGACAGGTGCAGTCGGGCCGTGTTGCTTCGGCAATAGGCCCGACTCCGGCCTGGATGGAGGACCTGACGACTGTCCTGCGTGAGCTGCGAAGAAGAGGAAGTGTCATCTTCGTCTTCGTCTGCTGCTGCCTCTTCCCCTTCGACTTCTAAGGCCCATAAGCCGAAGAAGAAGGCTGCCTCCCCCCCCTAAGAAGTCTCCTTCGGGAACTTCTAAGGGCCCGTCCCACCTCGGTGGGACGGGGGGTCCTTCTGCTGGTCCTCCTGCTCCTTCGGGAGCGGGGCCCGTCTCCCCTTCCGTAAGGAAGAGATAGACGGGGACCAGAGGAGTATCGGTTAGCTCTGGTACTTCCTCGCCTGGTGCTAGCGGCGATGCCGCTACGCCAGGTTCCAGCTCGGTTTCTCGTCGCGAGAGATCCGAGTGTACGCTCTCCCTCGGAGACCGTGCAGCCAAAGTTTCGGCGCCAGAGTTCGCTCGGCGCCAAGACCACGGCACGGAGCAGAAGGCCGCTCTCGCAGCGACAGCTGGTAACCGGGTTTTTCCCCCTAAGAAGACTCCTTCGGGAACTTCGAAGGGCTCGTCACACCCCGGTGTGACGGGGGTTCTTCTGCTGGTCCTCCTGTTCCTGTTCGGAACGGGGCCCGTCTCCCCTTCTGAGAAGAAGAAGAAGACGGGTGACCAAGGGTGTGCTGGCTACGCTGGTACACCCTCGCCTGGTCTTGGCAGCTCTACTGCTAAGCCAGGTACCGGCTCGGTTTCTCGTCCGCGAGAAGTTCCGAGTGTACGGTCTCCTTCGGGTGACCGTGCAGCCAAAGTTAAGACGCCTGAGTTCGCTCAGCGTCATGACCGAGGCACGGAGCAGAAGACTGTCGAGAGCCGCTCAGGTGACTCTCGCCAGGCCAGCCGCCGCTCTCGTAGCGACCAGCCGGTACCTCGGGTTGACGTGACGGTCTCTGACCGGCCACGGGTTGAGGCTGGGAAGAGGTCCCCCAGGTCCCCTCGACCGACGGTACCAGCCTCGGCTGGTACCAGCGGTTTGACGTGCCGCGAGGACGCTCACCGGTCCCCTCACCCCCCCCCCGCGAGGAAAGCGAGCTGCAGGTCACCTGACCGCCGCCCCCCAGGGGACCGGGCGGCGGATACGGTGACCAGCAGCAGCTCGTCTGACGCACGGGACCGGGGGGGGTCAACGGGTAACGTGACTCAGTCGAGCCGCTCGCCACGGTGAGCGGCACGGCCAGGCCTGCAGATCGATCCCCACCGTGGGTTGGTGATCGGCTGCAGCCCCCCACGTACGCTGGTCCTGCCAGCGAGCGGGGGGGAGCGTCAGGTCTGTCTCTCCACTACCTTCAACTTCCTCGGGCTACACCGGGAAGAGCGAGGTAGCTAGGAGTGATCATGAGAGGTGCGCCGCTCACGATCCCGTCACGACGCCGCACGTGCCACGTATGGTCTTAGGACCAACCAGGACGTACGCGCAAGTGATTGGAGGCGACTGTCAGGGGGGGGAAGGGGTAGCGTCAGTTATGTCTCTCCGATACCTTCAACTTCCTCGGCATACGCCAGGAAGAGCGAGGTATTATAGGGGGAGGGATCGGTGAGAAGATGCGCCGCTCACGATCCCGTCACGACGCCGCACGTGCCAGGTATGGTCTTAGGACCAGCCAGGACGTACGCGCAAGTGATTGGAGGCAACCGTCAGGGATCTGTTGCTGATCCTTCTTCTGAAGGAGGAGGGTCTTGGGAGCTGCTCTTGTTGGAGGGACTGGACGGTCCTACTCCTCAAGACGCTGTAACTTCCGAGATTCAGAGTAACTTTGCCCAGGTTATTGCACTGATTCGTCAGCACAACGACCTGGGGAAGGATCGCCGCTCCCACACCAAGCAGAGCCCATGTCTCTGCACGAGTTGTTTTGGGCCCGAGAGGGAACCCAAACCGACGGTGGGTTTGCCGCGATCGGAGCTTGCCGATTCTGTCTTGAACCAGAGTCTCCTCGTCTCCGGACAAGAAAGGCTCTCTCAGTTCTGGCCGGTCGAATCAAGCTAACGTCCACCGGGTCCTATAACTGCGACAGCGGCGTTTCTACGTGTCTTCGGACACCGTATTTAATACTCCTTTGGTCCTCCTGAGAGGTTTCGACCTCGACGAGGACTGGAATGGAGTCGGAGGACGGTATCGGCTCTCTCCTGTCAGGTGTTGATCAGCCCCACCCAGACGACATTCACAGTGGCGGCAGACCCTTACCTACAGTGAGAGTTCGTAACCCTCCTCGGGAAAAAGAAAACGTTTTCTCCTGACGATACGTTTTCCCAGACTCTGAGAGGCCAGGCGATGGCCGCTCCTACTCTTCTCCAACTGCTAGTTCCACTGGGAAGGAGCGAGCGAGTATCCAATTCCTCCCCCATTCCTTCTCTCCTTACGGCTACGAGGGAAAGGGGAGGGATCCTACAGAGATTTCTCTGTAGGATCCCACGTTGGGGGACTGCGCTACCGGGGGGACCTTCGGGTCCTACCTGACGTAAGCCCCGGTCGTTGAGGAGGGATCCTGCCCCATTCTCGATTTCTACGGGAATCGAGAGGACCTACCAGCCGATATCGTTTGACGAATTCGGTGGGGTTTCGCAGACTGCTTAGAATTCTACGGAATTTCTAGCGCATTCAGAGTGTTAGAGTTTCTTACGATCTCCAAACACTTAGGCGAGACCACGGTCCAAAGTGAGCGAGACGAGAATCCCCGCGATATGTTACACGATAATCGGGAACCTCGCCTATGCTCAAATTCCTGGAATTTCTAGCATTAGGAAGAAGACTGCTGCTGAAAGAAGACTATCTCACAGTAGGCGACCAACCTGGAATAGAGAAGAACGGACGGGAATATCCAGTTTGGCTTGAACTATCGTCTTAGTATTCTGTTCACCATTGAAGCTTTCCTTCGAGGAAGACTTCTTCACTCTCTTTGATAGAGACGAAGGTGGTCAATCTCCAATCCTTATTTTGTTTTCTTGAAGGAAAGAATTTAGGATGGAGATTCGTTGTTCAGAATCCTACAAATATACTACGTATATTAACCTCGCGACATGATTCTGCTAAGCAGTTGAATGGTCCGAGGGTAGGCGCATATCCTGGTTATTCTACGGATTGCGACTTAGACGAAAAGTATTCTAATTGAACTGCAACTCGGGGTTGCCTGCAACCTCCCAGGAGTTTCCAGTTTCAATTTTATATACTTATGGTGTTGTCACAAACAACACCATTTAAGCTTTTATATTTACCGAAATTCGTTTCGCATAAATATAATTGCTCGAGCATATCTTTTTTATGCTCGGTGGTTCTAGCTGAACACATTCCTTCGTGGAAAGGATTACTTGGGGCAAACGTCAGGAATGAGGAGTCAGCGACAGCTACTGCGTATTGAATTTGCCCGAGGCATTTCAAGTACCAGCTGCCGCTTCGAGATGGACGGTTGGTTATGTCTTTCTCACCTGCTTTGATTGAATACCAACCGTATCTCTGCCCAACAATCACGGACTTAAGTCTCTGATTAACGGGGATTCTCGCATACATGAATGACCATCTACTGCTGTGACGCTAGTATTCATCGTCTTCGGTATTGCGAGAATTTTAAACAGAGATATCTATTTCGACTCTCATCTTTCTGTTTAAACCGCACGGTAACAGAATTCTGTAATAGTCTCTTGCTGCATCGTATCTCGATAATGCGAATGATTTTTGCGGAATCTGAGTTTGTCCTCAAAATATCTTTTTATTCGGAGGTGTGCAATTGTTCATTGTTCACCCCGGATTAGCAGATGTATTGAAAGACATCGCCTACTCCCACCCCTGCCAGCTCTACTTCCAAACGTTCAGCCCATGAGAAGCAGTTCTTCAGGCGGCTCTCCCCTGTGTTTCATTACTGAAGAACGCCGCTTTCACTGCACACCGCACAGCAATGAAATGGCGGTTAGCGTTTTCAGTCATTTGTAAGCACAGGTTAGAATCTTGAGATTCCTTCTCTCGATTCAGCTGGAAGACGTAGGTTGCATTCATTGCCTACCTTCGTCTTCAACGTCACATAGTGTTGTTTCTCCTTAAGCTGAGATTCAACGTCTATGAGATTTTCTTGCCATCAGGGACCTCGGTCTTTTGAAGGCAATTGACTTTCGCCTTTTGAGCTTATGCATTAAGAGAATCATCGCCGCGCCGTCCGGCATCGGTGACTAACAAATATTTTATTTGTTTGGTCTCTCAGCATAACTCTTTAAAGGGCGAAGGTCACGTGACTTACCCGGATGCTTGGACAACTTGCCTCTACTGATTCCGAACCAGTCAGTCGGCAGCTGTCAGAGCGCCCGAGTCAGTTACGAACTATGCTGTGGACTTAGTTCGGTTGTTACAGAGCAATCATTACTTCGTCTTAATAGCTTGTCAGTATGAGTACTGTACATAACCAAAGTCGAGAAGAGGGATAGGTCATACAGCTATTCCCTTCTTTTCGTCTTAGGTAACTGCATGACTTCTCTTGAGAAGTCAAGCACAAAGGGATGGGGATTTGTGACGCTCGATTTCGTACCGATCTTCGTAGCGAAGACTCAGAACCTTTCGGTAACTGACAATTGGTTCGAGTCCTTCACAATACCCTCCCTATGGACTTCACCGCCTCCGATACGAAGGCTATGCTGCTTTGTCCTGTGAAGGCGCGACGGAGCTGTCTGAAGAACTCGACACCCGGATGAGTTGTGGACGCCTCTTCATCATTCTCTCGCGTTCCGCAAGAACTTCTCCCGTGGCGCAGGTAATGAAGGCAGGCGCCTGGTCCAACCGGACCGCATGCACCCCCTTCTACCTTCGGGATATTGCCCACAGTTCCTTGGATCTTTTTTCCTTGGGACCCGTGATGGTTGCTCAACACGTTGTGTAGTTAACCCAGACCCTCGCAGGCTGAACAGCATCGAGTCCTGGTGTGACCGTAAGAATGGATGAGGAATGAGAGTGTGACTGGCTCCTCTTCCCATCTTTTTCTTCCCTCTACCTCTGGGTAGAGGGACGCGGTCGTCACCCTGCTGGGTAAGGACGAGATGCAGGTGAGCTGCTACTCAATAGAGCACCATCCTATCCCTTTCAGTAGGGATAGGAGTAAATATCCACCACTTCCTCCAACAAGGGGGAGGAAGTGGATGCCAATTTGAGACAAACCCATCATTTTATGATTGTCTCTTGCAAACAGGAACAAGTTCTTGCTTGCTGGTACGAAGAGATACGCTTGCCTCTCTCTTAGTACTTGGCCCATGAGGTCTGACCATTGATCCTGCGGTGCACACACCCCGATCATCGGAGACAGAGGTTTGGATCCCTCCTTGCTCTTACGACCAGGGAGGCACTCCAGGGTTGGACGACACCAGTCTGTTCACCAAAAAGACTCAGATTCCTCCCACCAAGAAGTGAGTCTTCCTATTGTTAAAGGACCGAGGGTTGTATTACGTATCGGAACAAATGACAATTTGTCGAAAATTGCATTTTTCCTAACTATACAAACCTGAGGTCCTTTACATATAGTCCCCACCTCATGCCATCCCTCACTCTGCAACTTTTTGCATGGGCCTAAAGCAAAAGTGATTCTTCACCTCTCGGCGCGCGGGCGCGCGCGCACGATCGGACAAGCAGTTAACTACCGTTCTCCCCTTGTTCGAAGCTTACGACCGTCCCAGCTGCCGCTAGTTACCTTCCTATTGTTAAAGGACCTCAGGTTTGTATAGTTAGGAAAATGCAATTTTCGACAAATTGTCATTTCTGTACTATTCTTTCAGATATTGTTTTGCCCAAATATTCAAGAAAGGAGCAAGTGCAGCCCTTCATGATGTGGTTGAAGGAAAACAATATTAGAGTAAGTAATTCAGTGAAGCATATTTTTTACTTTGAATGTGTTAAAATTATATGACTACAGTATATGTCTGGAAATTTTGCTTTGTTGTATAACTTTGTAACTTTGCAACTCTATAGATAGTGTGTTTGAGAGAGAATCTCTGGAAAATACTGTAGTTTGGTGGGATTAGTGTCCAGTAGAAATTTACCTGTTTGATAAACACTTTATATTTGTAAGACAACATTCTTTGAATATATTAGACACCACAGAGTTTCATACCCTATAGGAAATAGTGTTGAGGGATGGATGAGATCAATTGGCGGGGAATTTTAACACCATGGACCATGGAGGTTGAATGCTGTAAAGCAGTCATGCATGCAGCTGTTAAGACAAATGCCAAAAGCTGTACAGTATTCATAGGGAGGCATAGAGGGATCTCATAATGAAAACATTTTGATTTGGGATGCTTGTCTCAACTGTGTTGTTGATAGGTAGAAGTCCATTGATACAGATTCCCAAACTGATAGCAAGATTAGTTCCTCTGTAGATATTAAGGACAGTACTCCTTACAAGGACAGGTAAGTCCCATGGATACTGTATCTGTAGTGGTTGTTCAGAGAAGAAGTACAGAATTAAAAAAGTGCATCAAATGTTGTAGAAGTGAACTTTAAAGATCCTTGGTATAGTTTTTTAAAGATGTTTTATTGAATCATTTCAAACCCATGAATATTGTGATAGGTGAAGGATTTGGTTACCTTACTATGTATAGTACATTGCTGAGCAATACTGAGAACTGTGAGTGTTTTAGACAAAATTTACAGTTATAGTTTTTTATGCCAAAAATAACATATGGCATGGTAAACATATGAATATGAAATTTTTTTTTATTATTATGTTGTTTGTGAAATTCTATGCTGATATGAACGTTACTCTACAGATGACAGGAGTTGAGGTTACTGATTATGGAGATGCTGGGTTTGGTCTGAGGGCAACTGAAGACCTCAAACAAGGACAGGAAGTGATCTGCGTTCCGCAAAGTGCTATGCTAACTGAGGAAACAGCAAAAAAGTCATACCTTGGTACGTGAGAGTATTGATAGTTTTATTTTGTTCTTTTAAATTTTTTTTTAGAATGACTGAAATGTAAAAGCATTTTCGTCATCTGCTTTAGTTTTTGTATCGAATTGAAAAGGCTGAGGGATTATACCAGATGATTGTGAAGAACATAGGCCTTAAGAAAAGGAAGAATCCTGAGGTTTGATGGTAAAGGAAAATTTGATTTCCCTACTTTAGACATGATAAATCAGAATGGTTCATGTGATCTTCAGGTGTTAATTATTTTTATCTGTTCCATATCATTTCCATCATTGTGTATTTTTCTTGGAGAAAGGTAATTTTACCTTGTAGTGACACGATTGAAATATTTCTTTGGGTGTCATTCTTTGGAAGTAAATCAGGTTGTAATGAAGTTAATCATATAAATTCACTGCTGCTAAATTAGCCCTATTCAAGGTAACAAAATCATCTTGTACTTTCATTTTCTCCAATTTTCAATATCTTTTCTAAGTAGCAGAACATTTAATTGTCATTTGTCCTTATCTTGTTAGTATAATAGCTGCATGAAACTGAATCTTCTGTGAGGACTATTTTATGCTTGGGAATAAATGGGAGAATGCTAAAAATTCATCCTTTCATGTGAAGGGAGACTTTAGCATCAGTGATGAATTATTTCCATGGAAAAGGCTAATTGTAAATATAGTTGGTTCGTTTCGTGGAGAAACGAAATTTATGTCAATAAACTGCCCTGTTAAATCTGAAGGACTTATGTATTTGTTTCCAGGTTCCCTCATGGAACGAGATCCTATCCTTCAACACATGAGTAACGTCTCACTGGCACTGCACGTTCTAGGAGAGTATGTCAATCCTAGTTCTCCATGGCTACCATACTTACGCTTCCTGCCATCCACTTATTCTACGACACTGTACTTCACTCCTCAGCAGATGCAGATGTTAAAGGGGTCTCCTGTGCTAGGTAAGAAGTAAATCTGAATAGAAGTGTGTGCCATTTTCTAGTTGTTGGGTTTAATACTACGTACTCAGTTTGCCAGCAGTTTTATCTTGGCTACAACTAAAATGTAGAGTTGTTTTTGCCTCATGCAGTTGTAGAATCTTCTAATGTTTAAGTGGTGAGCAAATTTATTCCAGCTTGCTGCTGAATTCAGATGTATCAATATTATTTTATTTTCTTTTCATTTCATATATATATTTATTTAGTATACCTTTTCCTATAACTTGTCCCTCTGCAGGCTGAATTTTCTGTGAAAGTAATTTTACAGAAGTTTTATAAACTTGTCTTTACAGGGGATGCCGTCAAACAGTTCAGAAACATTGCTCGCCAGTACTCGTACTTCTACCGTATCTTATATTCAGCCCCAGAAGCCAGGAGTTGGCCAATTAGAGACTACTTCACATTTGAATCATACAGGTAAAGGTGTTTTGTGTTTCATGTAGTACATGTTACTGGCTACATTTACTTCTCAGGATACGTAAAGTCTTTTCAGTAATCTTATTCATAGGTCAGCATTCTCTCTCTCTCTCTCTCTCTCTCTCTCTCTCTCTCTCTCTCTCTCTCTCTCTCTCACATAAAAGCAGGCAGTAGCATAATATAGTATGTGTGTGCTCTTAATTCAGATGGGCTGTGTCTACAATCATGACGCGACAGAATAGAATCCCAGTCAAAGACTCAGCTCGTCAAACAGCTCTCATACCTGCCTGGGATATGGCCAATCACAAGGAGGGCATGGTGAGTGTGTGCTTTTTTTATTTAGAATCTTAATAATTTAATAGCCATTTTATGGCTTATATTTAATTATAGTTATTAATAGTAGTTTAACCAGTCCACTAATCAGAATTCTAACTCTGAATAGGGTTGCCATGAAAGGTTTCTTTTTATATAAGGAATAAGGCTAATTAGATTTTATCAAGTAAACTACATCTGCGTTAAAGCTTTTAAGTGTTGCGTGTCATTCAATATCTATTCAAGTTTTAGTATTTATTTGATATGTATATATTATCTTGATAGTGTTTTATTGCATCCTCTACAGATGGAAATGGTGTCTTAAGGCTTGGCATTGAGTAACTGTGTATCAAAAGGTGTGTCCGAATTGCAGATAAGATGATACCATGTCTATGTTTCTTTCTTTTTTGTGTGGATGAGTGCCGTAACATTACTTTGGGTTTAACTTTCTTTACTTAATCACAGTATGTTTCGTTGTTCCACAGAGCCTTAAATGTAATTATTATAGTGGACTTCGGTGATGTTTCATAACCGTTTATAGGATTTTGTAGGTTTTATGTAGACATACCTAACTGTTCCACACATGGCTAGTTTATCTGCATTGTCATTTCCCTTGGTACCTACACGAATAGGGATCTAACAGAGTTCACCTTTTGTATATATAAATCTAATAGTCTTAACAGCAGATAAGATTGCTAACATTTTGTCAGTAATGATGAGAATTGAATTTTCATAAGTGGAGTTAGAGATTTGGACCCATATGCGTATGTTTTGCAAAGCAGGGACCTTTTTGCTTAATATGTTCGAGTGTGTGATGCTTATGAGGTTCTGGCATGCAATTGTGGTTTTTGATAGGTAATGCAAATAGGTTTTTGCTTGAGGTTTATGTATCATCCTAGGAACAGCTTTGTATTTAGATTGGCTGAGAAGGGAAACAGTGATGAATGAGTATTTTGATTATTTATGTATTTGTCCCACTACATAGTCAGTTTTCTGGTAAGCAAGTCATTTGCTTTCATCTTTACAGTTCTCTACTTTTAGTCTGTGTTGATCTGCTTGGAGAACACTTACAATCTCGAGTGTATATAATAACATATTTAAACCATTTGATGCGGTTTCTTGTGTCTCACAAAAAATAGTGTTCAGATACTTATCTTATTGATATAATTTCTGATTCCCTTTTACAATTGCTTTTGTGGTTGCAACCAAAATTGAGGATAGGGGGTAACGCCCTCATCCCAAAGAGACTGAAGGAAATCTTGTTTTCATCCACTAAAGTAGACGGGAACCATGTATAATATTTACTATTTAAAAGAAAAAAAAACAGGAAGATTTGTGTTAGGATTTTTGGGATAATATATGGTCGTCAAGTGTTGAATGTCTACTGAGTAGCGGTAGGATCAATGTTAATTTTACCCTTTCTAATTTGCTTTTTACATTAAATTTCTTCTTTTTACAGTATTCAACAGACTTTGATGATGAAAAGATGCAGAGTGTTTGTATGGCACAGTGTGATGTGAAAGCGGGAGAGGAATTTACGATATACTATGGTCAGCGGCCAAATTACGATCTCTTCCTTTACAATGGTTTTGTCGAGAAAGGCAAGTGGTGAATAGTGTAATTTACAATATATGTAATACAAGGATTGTATACTGGAGTATGATGCAGTATAAAGTTTTGCTGGTTTTGTTTTGTTTTCCAGTTTGTTGTTTTCCAGTTTGTAAAGACTTTTTTTATGCAGATAATACAAGTGATAGCTTGGCTATCAAATTAGGAGTCAGCAAGAACGATCCCCTGCATGACGAAAAAGTTGCTCTTCTTTCGTCTCTGAGCCTGCCATCTTCAGGAACATTCATGCTCATACCAGGCCCTCATCCAGTTTCACCAGGGCTCCTTGCTTTCACCAGAATATTCTGCATGGATAAAGGTATGGTTTTGAGGAACTTATAGATTTAGTTTATTTGTGTATCAGAGTAAATTGTTGGTTGCCTCAGCTGAGTGGAGGGTTCTCACAAAAAATTGCTTTGTATTATAGACCTACAGCAAAATCAAGTTGTTTTTAAAATGAGGACTATCTTGATTGAATTCAGAAAACAGTGCCGTTATTGGTGTTCATTGGTAGCATTTTTATTTCATGGCAATTCTGAGAATCAGTAGTAAATGCTGTTAGTATTTGAAAACCTATTGGGAAACTATCAAGCTATACATTTTCAAGTAGATTGTCTTTTGCTGTATATTCACTGTAGTACGTACTGTGGATTGAAAAATCATTATTTGAGATGAATCTTACCTACTGTTAAATTTAGCTATATCTCCCTGCCGATTAGGCGACTTGGCATTCGAACAAAAAAAATCGATTGGCTGCCCGGATGACTGTCTAGTTTACCAGTTCTCCACCGGGTGTGTTTCGAATGTTTTAGCTCTTGTCAGAATTCTCCTTGCCGCCATTGCGGCTAGGCGATTGTTGTATTCTATGATGTTTGGCTGTTTTACACCTTTTTACGGTATTGTAATTTCATTTTACTAGGATATCTTCCACCGGAAGCAAAACCAATAACCTCAGGCTATGTAGGAATGCTTTGGTGTAACCAGGATGGTGAATTGGAAGTTGATCGACATTCATTTGTACGCAGGGGTACAGAGTGATTTTGGAACTACTAGATGTGAAGAATGTAGGGGATTGTTCAGAGAATTTATGCCTGAATATGTCAGATATAGGAAAGACTGGGTGCTCCCCATTCGGTTCAGGAAAAGCATAACGAGAAGTTAGAACATTAACCTATTTTTAGTTCTAATACGATTTGAACTTAGTTCATGATGGGAACGTTCCAAATCCCTCCAGTGTGCGCTCATTTTCGCGTTCCCTGTTAGAAGTAAGGTGTTGGTGCCCTCGTCTGTATGTACCCCAAGCCTAGGACTGCCCTGCGACAGTTGGAAACGTCCGCTGCCAGGGAACCGGGTCGGTTCTCGGGATGATGGGATTCTGTGCCCTCCAATACCTACTTCATCCTATCTCATTGTCTGAATCTCGTTTAAAGCTTTCGCCGAAAGACCGTTAAAGAGTTCACATAAGGACCATTTCAGTAAGCGTTAATGCTCGCTCCATAGGCACATTCTGTCGTCTTCAACACCTAGTTTGAGGTGTTAGCATGCATAGGCTTAATAATATATGATATAGATATAGACATTTTATTGAGATGATAATGTATCTGTAGTGAGTTTTACAGGTTTAGATATGTCGACTCGGTCGACTGTTTATCTCTCATGTTTTGGTTATTCTAAATTCTTGTATGCTAGCATATTCCTTTTTCTTCGTATGTTTGTTCTTTGCGTGCTTCCTCTTCGGCTATTGGCAAATCTCTTACTACTGCCTCGATTAATGTTTCTCTTTCAAGTCTACACTGTCTGTAGTATCTAAAGTTCTCGCCGAGTTAGATATTCTAGCTTCAGAGATTTCTAACTCAGTTTCATATAGGAATGCTTTCAAGTATGTACGATCGCTTTCGGACTAGGCGGGAGCGTTGTAACTCCTCTCCCACCGCCTCCCACTTTTGGCGCCTCGTTCTCTCTCTCCCTCTGTTGAGTGTCGACTCGTGCAGACTGCGGACCAGGGTTCCCAGATGTACGATAATTATCGTACGAGTATGATAATTTGACCCTCTGTACGATAACCGATTATTAATCAAAGTACGGTGATTTGAAGAGATTTGGTATGATAATTTGTTCTGATACATCTGGGAACCCTGTGGACTGCGGTGGACATTGTTGACTCGTCTCGTGTGAACGCAGTTGACTCGTGCAGAGTGCGGACTTGGCCGAGTCCCGAGTCGCTTAACTGTCTTGCTCTCATTGAGTTGTTGTGGATGCGATACAGCACTAAGCTGCTGTCACCTCTTATCGACAAGTGTCGCTTTTTGTTGCCAAGGGTTGCAGAGAAAGAGCAATCCTTTAAGCTCTTTGTTTACCTCCTGTCAGCAGCTGTCTCCTCCCATCGGCCGCTGACGGAAGAAGAGTTTGAATATAGTTGTTGGAGGAACTCGTTTGGGCCGGTCGGCGTTTGTTGCCACACTACGCCTTGCTGTATCCTCATTTTGTTGAGGATAGAGGCCACATAGAGAATACATCTTAACTGTCTTAGCATATTTTGGCGCACTAAATATTTGATAAGAGAACCAACGCTTTCTCCAATTTGAGAGCATTTCGTAACTTTTCTCGTCCTCGTACACAATTTCCCTTTGTCTTCCTTTGCTTGTCGTCTTGTCTTTTAAAGTCATGGAGAGCCGAAGGCCGACTTTTGCTGTACAACAGTTATTGGTCCTTTAACCGCCTTTAATAGAAGGTTCGCTTTCTTTCTCTTTCCTGAGGGAAATGATCTCGAGACTTGACAGACATGCTGATGGATTTTCAGCCTACCTTGAGTTATTACCTTTTATCTACGTTGTCTCGTCTCTGCGACTTCTTAAGAGAGGTGGAGACGCCAACCCAGCGGGAGTTTTTAGCAGGGAAACAAGTAACTCATTTCTGATGCTGCAGGGTAATGTCCTCATGCTTATACTCACTCTGTTTGGAAGAAGTGAGAACACTTTCGCTTCCTGTCTGTTTATGCAGCTCGGGATTATATATTGGTAGTCTTATTTTATACCTTTCGGGGGAAGTGCAGATTCAGGTTCTGGGATATGGACAGTTGCAACCTCCTAACATCCATGGAGAGACTTGTGACCAGTATGTTATATGGTGGAGACGGTGAAGGGCAGTGTGATTCTTTTTGGTTGTCCTCCACTGGTTTAATCTCCCTCTTATAGCTTCCCTTGTCTTCAGCAGAAATCTCTCATAAGTCTCTTTTAGTAGGAGATTGTATATAGAGGGAATGATGGTCCAATGGTAATTCTTTAGGAAGACACCCATAAGTAATTGGAGATATTCTTGGACATTTGGAGACTGAATAACAGTAAGTGTCTGCCCATATACTTTTTGGTTTTCTCGCATGGTTTTAGTGTCTTTCCAAAGAATGGTCAGACTTGTGGTACACATGCTGAATGTATTCCACTTACCATACATCCACAGTCATGCAAGTTCCTTCAAGAGGTTTTACTAGAAGGTATTGCTGTTCTGTGCACTTTGGGTTAGTGTGCAGCCCTCTGTACAGTAGTACCTCGAGATACGAAATTAATCCGTTCCGAGGCGGCCTTCGTATAATGAGTTTTTCGTATCTTGGAACACATTGTACATGTAAAATGGCTAATCCGTTCCAAGCCCTCCAAAAACACCCCATTAAATTTCATAATAAAGCTAAATTGACCTATAAACAATGAAATACTACAACAATTTGGACCATTCAATACCTAAATTAAGAATAAAAATCCAAACCTGTAAATAAAGTGTATATTAGTGTACAAGAAATATTATTACTGTAACGTAAAATGTCGAAGCTTACCTTTCGAGTGAGGCTATCTCCGAAAGTGGCGGCAGAGGAGGAGGAGGAGGACAAACAGCAGATACGTACACTTAACTTTACGAAACGCATAAAAAAATGTCAAAAAACAAACTAAACTTTACAAAACACATTAACAAAACTGTAACACTTAACTTTACAAAAAACTTAAAATAAAACTTATTTTGTCTTGTTTTGATTTTTACATTTCGTTTTACTTTTTTATAGTTTACGTAATTTCAATTTCTTCACCACCGAATGGATGCCAGTCCGTTTACGGAATTTTTCGAACGACCCATGAGAAGCCTTGAACTCTGGGGTTGCCGTTGATGTCCCCTCTCCGCCGTCGTGGCTTTGGCTTGGCAATCAAATCACCGAAATAGCGCTGGCCTTCTGGCAGATTGCCGTCTCGGTTATCGTATCGCCATCGATTTCTTTATCCTCGATCCATACAAGAAGCAGCCTTTCCTTTCATTATGCACTATGGCTCCTCTTGTTGGACAAAATTGTGACTCCCTTGGAAGGTGTAGCTGCTTTGATGGCTTCCTCTGCTTAAGGATGGTGCCTATCGTCGACGGATTTCGGCCGTATTCCTTAGCGATCACACTCAACCGCAAGCCAGCTTCATACTTTTTATTATCTCCATTTTTGTCTCCATAGAAAGCATTCTCTTCTTTCTGTGACTTCAGCAACTTTCTTCCGGACCCATGCTCTATGTACTGTACGTAATTAAGTTTACGTTCTCACAACACGATAGTAGTACGTACGTAACAACACGATAATATGTACATACTGCAACGAAATCACTAACGAATTTATGTTACTAAACGAAATCGTTGGAGCGAACGAATGCCGATTGCGTACGGTAAAGTTTCGGGTGCGAAGTGGCCGAGGTAAAGCACGCCAACACGTAGTACGTATGTATAGAAGATGCATGATGGGAGGGATGCTGTCCAATTAGAGAGAAGGATTCATGGCTTGGCTAGCATCAGGAATCAATGGGAGAGCAGGAGGATGGTGGCGAGTCTACTATAACTAAGATGGCGGCGTGCGGCGCGAGTTTCAAAATTGTTTAGGGGGCGAATCTCGGACTTTCAGAAACCTTCGTATCTTGAAAACTTTTCGTATGTAGAGCAGTAAAATTTTTCGTCTTTGCTTTCGTAACTTGGATTTTTCGTAAGTTGAGCCTTTCGTATCTCGAGGTACTACTGTAGTTAGGTCAGGGACTGGTTGCCCATTGGTAGATGGTGTCAACTTTAGGAGCAAGACGCTTCTACTGAATCAGTGATTCAAGTTAGTCCACTCTGTCAACAGTATTCCAAAGGCCAAGGACCTGTTGCTTCTTCTGGCCCAATTTCTATGCATTATAATGTTAATTCTTTATATCCCCACTCTTATCTAGTGATGTGGGGATGACAGTTAATTATGCATGCTTGTCGGTCAAGATGAATAGGCATGTGCTGCTTGAAGATTTTAGACCTGAAAGAAACTTCCTATATGGTAAGGGCTTTTCCTGATTAGGAAACATGGCCTCACAGGTTATTTTCAGATAATCATGCTCAATTAACGTACAGTTTCAGCGTAAGAATTACAACTCGCAGATAACTTTCATTGTAAGTAATCCAGAACCAACTTTGGCTCCAGGACTATAGGAGGGACACTGTAACCAGGAATCGTCCATTTGGTTCTTAAACCTAAGTCCAAGTTTTGATCTTTTCCCTTTGTCATGCAACACAGAGTTTAACTAGTGTCATTATACTTTCATACAACATAGAATGGTCAAACTACACCTAGTAAAACTTTTTAGATGTCAGGGCAGTGGAAAGACATCAGGGTGCTTAGCAGGTTTATTCCCAGTCAGAAACACTCTTTGTGGGAAGTTGCTGCTTAGAGTGAAATGAAACAACATATTGGTTTGATCATCCATTCTGTGGAAGGACAGTGTTGTAGCAATTGGGGATTCAGGAAGAACAACTGCCTACAAGGGCCTTTACATCTGTAAGTTTGGCACTTGGTGTGGATTTAAGGAACACTCATTTAGCTTTCTAGCATGTAGATGAATAGGGACATCTGAGTGATTACTACTACTTTGTTGGCCCTCAGGCTTGAGCAGTGGATGTTTCCTTAAATTTTGCCTAATTCAGACTCATAGGCCTGCCCTTTGTATCTACTCAGAATTCTGTTGAGCAATGTCAAGTTCAAGAATTGCTTAGTCTCCTGTAGAGCCCTTGTAGCCTCAGGGCAAAACTTTTCAGAATTTCCAATGCTCTTGGTAGATATCTCATTCTTCCGTTGAGAAGAAATCAACTTTACTACATAATTCCATACAGTTCCATTGATGTAGGCATCTCCTTAACTGCTTGGAGATGTTAGAATGTCCCCTGCCAATAATAAGATTTTCAAGTTGTTATAGGATCTGTCCTTAATTTAAAACGGCCATGGCCTGGGGTCAGAAGCAGTGGTCTGTGTGTTGCTGAGGGTACCATTCTGGAGGAATTTTCAGCACCTGGAACCTTGTAGATGTCAATGTTTTCTGTTTAGAGGAGATAAGACATGTCACTGTCTACTTCCAAAGTTAGAGTTCCATACGTACTTTTCTCGGTATTGCATCAAGTACTTTTAGATCTTGCTGAGGACCAGCACTGTAAGGTGTTGAGATTGAAGCCCCTTCATCTCTATATCAGTCTCTCTCTGGAGTTTAGATGCGGGTATAAACTTTATCTGAATTTACTGTAAAACCTTTTATTTAGCAGTGGTTAATAAGTAAATTTACTGTTAGTACCCTTATTTAAGCTGGTGTAAAGGGAATGCCATTTTAGCTTTCTGCCTTAGAGCTGAGGGTGATGTTAAGGCCATGCTTTACAGTTCCCTGTAAGAATTCCAATTTAACCCTTGGGGGGGGGGGGGGGGGGGGGGGGGGGGGGGGGGGGGGGGGGGGGGGGGGGGGGGGGGGGGGGGGGGGGGGGGGGGGGGGGTGGGGGGGGGGGGGGGGACAAACTTTCTTTATCCTGTCGGGCATTTAAATTTAAAGGTTAAACCTAGAACATTTTTATCATCCTTTTAGAGACCTTGAACATCTTTGTCAAAGGTAAATGCTGGAAGAGGCAAAGTTAACCTTTGGTTTTGTGGTTTTAAGAAAAACAGATGTGGTGAAAGGTTAGCCTGGAAGAGGCAAAATCAACCTTTTGTTTTGTGGTTTTAGAAAACCTAGCTGTCTTTGCCAATGGTTAAGGTTGAAGGCAAAGTTAACTTTTTGTTTTGTGGTTTTAGAAAACCTAGAATGTATTTGTTGAAGGTTAAGCCTGGAAGAGGCAAAGTTGACCTTTTGTGTTGCGATTTTAGAAACTTATAACACCTTTGCCAATGGTTAAACTTGAAGGCAAAGTTAACTTTTGTTTTGTGGTTTTAGAAAACCTAGAATGTATTTGTGAAGGTTAAGCCTGGAAGAGGCAAAGTTAACCTTTTGTGTTATGATTTTTAGAAACTTTGTCAAGGAACACAAGGTCCTCTGTGACATAATGGATAGGCTAGTGCATGAGAACTAGCTCCATATCTTCTACCTTATTGAAGTTAAACATTCATAATGTGAGCAGAAGTTGCAACTTATTTAGTGTTAAGTCAATTTGTCGCTCCAGAATAGGATTCATGTGTTACAGTAGGAGTACAATTCAGTTTTTGCCCAATCACTACCTTAAGTATACAGAATTGTGTATGAAAACAGTAAAGCCCTTAATCCACTAATAGTAGTGGGTAGTCTTTTCCTGAACCGAAAAAGAGGAATTCTTTAGGCTCTTTTGTTTAAATCCCGGGCTTTAATGTTTTGGGGAGCGTAAAGGTACAAATAGGAGCGTACCTTTATACAGGCAGTCCCCAGGTTACGACGGGGGTTCATTTCTTGAGACGCGTCGTAAGCCGAAAATCGTCGTAAGCCGGAACATCGTCAAAAATCCTAAGAAAACCTTGCTTTTAGTGCTTTGGGTGCATTGAAAACTATGTAAACTGCATTCTTATAGCATTTTTCATCAAAATAACCTTCAAATATTGATTATTTTGCATTTTTGGTGTCATATTTCATCTGCCAGATAAGCGTTGTAGGCGTCGTAACCCTGGAAATAATGTCTGATGAATATAATTGAAAAGCGTCGTAACCTTGGAACGTCGTAAGCCGAGACCGTCGTAACCCGGGGACTGCCTGTAATGGTATTCATTTTAAGTGACTGTTGTTGGATAGGGCTTTTGGACCCAGGCACAGGGGTCCCTCATACCGCTTGCATTTCATGCTGGCTGAATCGAAGCGGTTTTCTCCGCAAGGCTGCTCTTTGCTGCATACATATGAGAGTCTTGCTCCCTGAATGGAATCCAACTTCTGGTGGTAGTAAAACCCACCAAGGATTCCAGAACAGGTGAGAATGTTTTGGGTTTCTTATAAGAAACCTTTAGCTCGAATGGCTGAGCGAAATTTTGTCTAGCTGCACTAACCATCATCCTCTTCTTAATGTGGGAATCAGCTAAATTTAACAGTAGGTAAGATTCATCTCAAATAATATAAATTTTCATAATCAAATTTATTATTTGGATACTTACCTACTGTTAAAGTAGACCCACCCAGCCTCCCCACAACTTAGTGGGCTGTCAAGGAGAATTCTGACAAGAGCTAAAACATTCGAAACACACCTGGTGGAGAACAGGTAAACTAGACAGTCATCCGGGCAGCTATTCAATTTTTTTGGTTTGAATGCCGACTTGCCTAATCGGCGGGGAGATATAGCTAAATTTAACAGTAGGTAAGTATCCAAATAATAAATTTTATTATGAAAATTTATATTTTTATACTACAGTAAAGTAGTCCCTTGTCACTTGCATTATATAGAAACATTTAATAGTGAAGTAACTTCACTCACTAAGGATGTGAATTGGAACTTCAAAAGTTCAAGAAAAGATGCAATGCATTGATACGTTGAAGTAATTCTCCTTGTATTTTGTGATTTAATTACATTTTTATCTATTAAATTGTTAATTTATTATTTTTCCTTTTTTTATAAGTGATCTGTATCTTATTACCTTCTGTTACTTCTCTCAAATGAACAGTGTAATATTCTTTGGAAGCTTGAATTTCAAGTCAGTGGCCCCTGTGGGTTTGTTCCATATGAATAGGGTTTAATCTTCTGAATAATGATAATGTCGATAATAGTGTCATTATTCAGGTAGTGGGGAAAAAGAACAAGGCAAATCTTAATAAATAATAATTTGCATGTAGTGATACATATTTTCTGTCTTCCTCCTCCACTGGCTATCTTAGAGTCCTTAGAGAAGTGGAAAGGTGATGGTTCGAAAGCGAAGGATTTGCTCCACGTAGACTGTGATGTTGGGACAAGCGTTCAGGATAAGACTTGGGCTTTCTTACACACCAGGGTGACACTGTTACTGCGAGCATATCCTTCAACATTGGAGGTACATATTGTCAAGTGAATATTATTTTTAAATACCTATGATTGCATTATAAATGTACCATTTTACAGAATTAGGGCTGTGCTTGTCATGGTATTGAGTTCATAATTTTTTTTGACGTATATTTGATAGTAAAGCATTATTTTTCTTGGTTGTATATAATGGTAGTAAAGCTGTACTACATATTTCATTCTGCAAGCACTCCCTGCTTTAAAAATGGGAATGGAAATTGTTTGAGTGTCATTTTCTGTTCCATATGAATGTACTGTATTGTAATACTGTTTAATTCTGTACATCTTTAAGTGGAGTTCATGGCAAACAAATTTAATGGTAGCAATAATTTGAAATAGATGTGCAACTATTGTATGATACTGAGCTGGGATTTGGTGTACTTTTAGCTGCCCTGCTTATGCAGCATCAGTTTACACACATGTTGAAATAAAAGTGTTATTTTTTTTTTTTAATGAGGGATTTTTTTTTTTGTTAATGAAGGTTTGCCAAAATTGTAAGTAGGTATATTTAGAAAACTCTTGATTACATAGTCTTCAAATGTTAACCTATAGCCTATGAAAACAAGTTTCAACCAGTTTTAAGTACACTTTCGGTCTCACTTTTTGCATGAGAAAGTGGTGCAGATGTTGAAATATAATAATTTAATATTTGAGATTTGTACATAAACCAAAACAAAATGCACGTAACGAAATCAGCAAGTGATAATATTGACATTTGACAAGTTTTGTCAAGTGTAGTTTGTTGGTATTGACTGTCCAGTTGTGTCTTAACTATTCAGATTGGGAGAGCAAACATTTATCCTTAGCCAAAACTTGCCAAATCACTGATGTGGTTATAAAGAATACAATTTCAGTGCACAAATTGCTTACAAAACATCCATTTCTTTCCAAATGACATTGTGCTTCTTTTTTAACACAAACAGGCCGACATGGAATCTCTGAAGACGGCAACCGGTCTCGAAGCCATGATTAAACAGCTGCTAATATGCGAGAAGAGAATATTGAAAGATGCAGAAACCTACTTGTCTGCGCGGATCTCCAAGTAACGTCCACGTTTTGTATGCCGAAATACAAGGCCTCTATTTTGGTGATTTTGCTACTAACAGCGAAGTGAATTTCTGCTTTATAAAGAGAATATTTCATATTCTGTATTATGAATCAATTCTCTATGATGAGGTTGTATGTTTGAAAACATGTTTTGTTACAAATAATGATTTATTAAGATTTGCCTTTTTCTCTTCCCCATTACGTACCTGAATATGTAACAGTACATATTATTATTATATTATTATTCAGAAGATAAACCCTGTCCATATGGAACAAACCCACAGGTGTCACTGACTTGGAAGTCAAGCTTCCAAAGAGTTAGAGTATGGTACGTATTCGTTTGTAAGAAGTGAAAGAAGGTACGTATTCGTTTGTAAGAAGTGAAGGAAGGTACGTATTCGTTTGTAAGAAGTGAAAGAAGGTACGTATTCGTTTGTAAGAAGTGAAAGAAGGTACGTCTTCGTTTGTAAGAAGTGAAAGAAGGTACATATTCATTTGTAAGAAGTGAAGGAAGGTACGTATTAGTTTGTAAGAAGTGAAAAAAGGCACGTATTCGTTTGTAAGAAGTGAAGGAAGGTATGTGTTCGTTTGTAAGAAGTGAAAGAAGGTATGTATTCGTTTGTAAGAAGTGAAGGAAGGTACGTATTTGTTTGTAAGAAGTGAAAGAAGGTATGTATTCGTTTGTAAGAAGTGAAAGAAGGTAGTAATAGGAAATACAGGAAGAAGAGATCCGTTATTAGAAAAGAAACATTAATAAAAAAATATATAAAAATGTAACCAATTATTAAAATATAAAGGGAGAATTTTTCTTTTTTGTTAGTAATGCATTGCATTTTCATTTGAACCTTTGAAGTCCCAATTAAACATCCTCAGGGAGACTGTTCCACAGTCTAGTGAGATATTTTGTATCGACAACAAATATGTTGTTAAAGTGCATCCGCTTAAAGCGAAGGTGATTAGCAATGGAAATATTGAAAACTTGAGGTACTGAGGTTTTTTATTTTTAATGTAGTGCCCTTTAAAATACTTAAGGCTCTAAAATTAAAAGAGATTGCTTACCAGTTTTTAAAAAAACAAACATTTTCAGGTATTAAGAAGAATAATTCATCAACACTTCGTTGTACTGATGAATTAGTATTAAGCATTTTAAACAATATCTGATCTGTTATATACACTAGGCCTATATAGCTCTCACAGGGCTAGTACAGTACACTTAAGTTAAGCAAGCAGCCCACAGACCTAATATGTATATACACGATCCCTATAGCTCTGACATGGCTAGTGCAGTGTTAATCAAGGAGGTCACAGACCTAATATGTGCACTAGGCATATAGCTCTCACTGAGCTAGTACATTACATTGTATTAATCAAGCACATTACTGACCTAATATATACTACATATAGGCCTATAATCAACCATAAACTACTATCTAACCATAAAAGTGAGTTTTTAAGAATTATCCAATCAGCAATTTTGTCTAGTCATTTTATGGCACAAGTTACGCAGACCTTCCCGTTTAGTGATCAAGATGCAAGCTCACTTCTGTTGCAATAGCTAAAAAGTTCTAATGTTTTTTTTAATTTGTTTTAAGATTGTTGCAAACCGATATAGCTTAGTTTTTGGATTTTTATCATCGCAGTAGATATTTACACTTAGCGTTCCCAACCGTGAATGTTGCATAGGTGTTTCAAAGGCATGTCAATGCAAAAACAGTTAAAATAGAATATAGGAATTGCTAGAAAATACATTGACAGTTCTGTCAGACTTATTGGGAATTCTTTCCCAGTAGCTTTTAACTTTGTATTTTATGAAGTAAATGCATTCCTTGATACGTATTTAAAAGAAAATTACATTTCATTTGGAAAGCTGGTGCAATTATTTAATCAAGGCAGGCATCTCTGAACCCAGAGGTAAGAGTGAAATATAAAACAAGGAGATACGATTGATATAGGCCTAATGAGCTTTGCACATTCAAAGTGAGGGACTGTATGAGCAGTAAATGAGTAATAAAGATTAATAATTAGTATGCGAAAAGAATGGTATAAAATAGATCCATGACTAGTTATTTTCTGTGTCTGTATTTTTATTGCAATAAATCCAATGTAAGGCAACAATTTATTTTAAAACATTCCAGTGCAACCCGTTTTGCTTCATAATTGTTATTATTCAGGAGAGTTTGACTTGAAATTCCGAAGTTTCCAAAGAATGTGGTGTTCATTTGAGAAAAGCAACAGAAAGTTATAGGGAAAATAAAAGTATGAAATGAAGGAAAACGTATTCAAGTCCCTCCAAGCAAGAGGTATTCCATAACATCCCTAAATAAAAAAATAAAAAAAAATAGGCCGAGAATAGACGTCCATAGCTCTGAGAAACAAGACAAAAGCTTCCATGCATGATCATCATCAGAGGCGTTTGGAGGCCATCTCTGTCCTGTAGTGAAAATAAAACTCTTCGCTTTAGTCTTCAATGTTAAAAAAAAAAAAAAAACTATATAAAACCAATCTTTGTGAATAAACATAAAACCTAGAGCTTTCGACCATCACTAAGGTCCTATTTAGCGTAAAAGCCCAGTATGTATTAAAAAAACCATTCTTCGTGTTAATTTTGGATGTTAAAAAAACATATAAAACCAGGCTTAAGTGATTAAATATGAAAAAATGAGCTTTCGACCTTCGCTAAGGTCCTCTTCAGTTTAAAACTTGGTTTTTGTATAGTTTAAATAGCGGCTTTTTCTTAGCCGATCTCCGTTCGTAGTTCGAGGGTCTCCCAACAGAGGGCAGGCAGCGACACGGACATCCCGTAGTCGGCTGCAGAGGCCGCCGTCGGGAGGAGTAGTAGTATCATCAGGCACGCGGCTGGCGAAGAACGTACCAAGGAACGTCATTCTCCACTTTATATCTTCCCTTTCTACTTCCTCAAGGGGCGTCCAGGAGAGAGAGAGAGACGTTTGAGTGAAATCGCAGGAAAGGCAAAGAAGAGGTGAATAGTGTGACCATTTTTTGGGTGTTTTTTGATCAACATAAAGCGTTGTTTGTTGGGTAAAAAGCAAAAATTTCCCCCCAGAGTCAAAGAACCTCACTCGCTCGCTCGAGTGTCCTAATCGATACCAGAGATTGGTTTGGTTGGTGCAGAGGCCGAGGGGAAAATGCGAAGACTTTTTTGGTTATTTCATGGTCATTTTCGGTTATTTTCGAGACTTGGTAAATGAATTCGAAACGTCATTTAATAGACTACGACCCAAAATGGCGTGTCACGGACAGGGAGTTCTTCTTAAAAGAGAACATGACCTCTCCGTAATATATATTTGTTTGTTGATGTTTTCCAAATACACTCGGTAAATATAAAAATTCGGCGTTGCCAAACAAGGAATGAATTTCGTTATTATTTAATTCCATGAGTGTATTGTAACCTACTAAACAGTTTCTTTAAAACTGCCCGTTAAGTTGCATAAGATCGTTGAAATGAAATCAATTCCAAGAATCATAATCATTTCATTTCGTTATGTCTGTTCTGTCACGGGATAATGCTCTTCCCTGACTAAAATCTCTCTCTCTCTCTCTCTCTCTCTCTCTCTCTCTCTCTCTCTCTCTCTCTCGTCTCTCATCTCTCTCTATCTCATAATAAATATATATTAATTATATAGTATAAAGATATAATAAATTAATATCTATATATATATATATATATATATATATATATATATATATATATATATATATATATATATATATATATATATATATATATATATATATATATATATATATTACATATATGTGTATATATATAGATATATTACATGCGCCTATATTCCGTTTATATTTTAAATCGCTAAGTATGGTTGACAAAATCGAAGCTCATATTTGTATGAATCTGTTGCCTTAATCCAGAGAGAGAGAGAGAGAGATTCTAAACTCTGTGAGTCAGTTCCGACCAAATGTAGGTTTTAATTCATTATTTAATTTATTATTTTCAAGTTTGTTATGAAAAATATAAAATTATTCTCACTCTTTCGGAAGTTTAAATGCAACTTAACGTTTTGGGATGAGGTTGCGGTCCTAACCATCGTATATGCCAACGGTTTTTTTCATTCCATGTTGGTCATGTAAAAAAAAATTACAAACAGAAAATATCTCTGTTTATTTTTTACACTATAATGATGTTAGGTACTTTCAGGCTAAAATGAGAGAGAGAGAGAGAGAGAAACTCGCCCCTTCGATTGTATATCTCGTAATTGTTATATCTTTTTGTTACGTAATACAATACTGTATTGTTTTTGTAAAATTGCGAACGATGGCCCAGGTTATATTTAATATTTAAGAATTTAGTTACAGAGTACGGTACTGCATTTATGTTTGATATGTGATTGGTAATCTTTACAAAGTTACTTACAAAATACAATACTACTGGATTTATGTTGTCATATTTACAAAAATTTGGTTGCAAAATGCATTGCTGTATAAGTTTAAATAACTATCTTTACGGAATTATATAAAAAATACAATACTGTATATTGATTATATTTACAAAATTAGTAGCAAAATACTGTACTCTCTCTCTCTCTCTCTCTCTCTCTCTCTCTCTCTCTCTCTCTCTCTCTCTCTCTCTCTCTCTCTCTATATCATATATATATATAATAATATATATATTATTATATATATCATATTTTATTTATATATAATATATTATGATATATATATATATATATATATATATTGTATATGTGTGTGTGTGTATTATGTATGTGTGTATACTTAATACACACACATATATTATATATATATATATATATATATATATATATATATATATATTATATATATATATATATCCATTCAGGAAATAGCAGACAACCACATCAGAAGAGACATTTATTGAGACGTTTCGCACATACAATGTGCATCTTCAGTCTGTTGAGATAAAAACACATACATATTAACATTCAATAAGAGCAGGATTCTTAATATAGTAAAAAAAATACAAGACTATATTAAGAATCCTGCTCTTATTGAATGTTAATATATATGTGTTTTTTATCTCAACAGACTGAAGATGCACATTGTATGTGCGAAACGTCTCTAATAAATGTTTATTCTGATGTGGTCGTCTGCGATTTCCTGAATGGATGTATTGATATCCCTGCCTAGCCTATATAGTGTATATATTATATATCC
>NC_061090.1:59346112-59353612 GCF_015104395.2 Macrobrachium nipponense | reverse complement strand
TCTCTCTCTCTCTCTCTCTCTCTCTCTCTCTCTCTCTCTTTCCGTGCGTGTGGCTGGTCGAATGAACAAAGAGTATTAGCGGGACGTCATGAGGCTAAAGGTGATATTCCAGTTTCTCGCTGCTGGAACTGACGCCAAGTTTCCTCCTCTCGCACTCGCTGGAAGTCTGACTCCTCCTGGAAAGCTGGAAAGTCCTGGCTGGCTTTTTGCAAGTGCGGGAGATGCAACAATGCGAACATCGCGTTGTGCTGTGGGTCACAACGAGACCCGATAGCGGAAGCTCAACGTTTCTGACATACCGCTTTCATTCCTTTGACTGTACCTCCGTTCATATTCTCTTTCATCTTACTTTCCTCAACCCTCTCCTAATAATTGTTTTATAGTGCAACTGCAAAAGGTTTTGCCTTTCAAGCCAAAAAGCGCTGAATGATCTCGTAGGTCCCAGCGCTTGGCCTTTGGCTTAAATTCTATATTCTGTTGTATCCCATTAAATTGTATTTATGTATAGGCCGACGGGATGGGCATCTTCATCAGATACCTGAGTGTGCAATCCTCGGTGATCTCATTTCCATACAGTAAGCCAAGCTGGAATGACCATTCCAGGAGGCAGATTCCCTCCAACCTCCTTTTCATTCCAGCGGTATTCCAAACCCGCCCCTCCCCCACCCCACCCCCTTCCCTTAAGTCTTTTCCCTTTTCTTCCTGTGGTGCGTTTTCCTTCAAGATATCGAACTCATGCGCGGCCTGGAATCGAAAGTCTGGAGCGGCCTGGAGGGCAGTTTTATCTTCTCTTGTTGTTGGCTGTTCTCTCTTTATTCTCTTGTTGCATATTCCTTTATCCGTCCTCTTGCTCTCCCAGTCGTTTTGCAACTGTCAAGTATCGCTTTATATTGTGCTTTCCCTTTCCCCAAATGTTGCTTCGTATTGTGCTTTCACTTCTTCCAAGTGTCGCTTTATATTGTGCTTTCCCTTTTCCCGATTGTCGTTTCGCATTGTGCTTTCCCTATCCACAAATATTGCTTCGTACTGTGCTTTCGCTTTACCCAAATGTCGCTTCGTATTGTACTTTCGCTTTACCCAAATGTCGCTTTGTATTGTACTTTCGCTTTACCCAAATGTCGCTTCGTATTGTACTTTCG
Organism: Macrobrachium nipponense; assembly: GCF_015104395.2. NCBI lineage: Eukaryota > Metazoa > Arthropoda > Malacostraca > Decapoda > Palaemonidae > Macrobrachium > Macrobrachium nipponense. The sequence continues at coordinate 59,352,473 of NC_061090.1, read as the reverse complement.
CTTTACCCAAATGTCGCTTCGTATTGTGCTTTCGCTTTACCCAAATGTCGCTTTGTATTTTGTTGGCTTTCGCCTTTTAAACCCAAAGTGTCGGCTTTGTAAAATTGTGCTTTCGCTTTACCCAAATGTCGCTTTCGTATTGTGCTTTCGCTTTACCCAAATGTCGCTTCGTATTGTGCTTTCGCTTTACCCAAATGTCGCTTCGTATTGTGCTTTCGCTTTACCCAAAACAATGTTCGCTTGCAGTATTGTGGCTTTCGCTTTCCCCAGATGTCGCTTTGTATTGTGCTTTCGCTTTACCCAAATGTCGCTTCGCATGTGCTTTCGCTTTATCCAAATATTGCTTCGTATTGTGCTTTCACTTTTCCCACATGTCCCTTTTGTAATAAAGTGCTTTCACTTTACCCGCATGTGCTTCGTATTGTGCTTTCCCTATCCACAAATGTTGCTTTGTATTGTGCTTTCACTTTACCCGAATGTCGCTTCGTCTAGCGCTTTCCCTTTTGCCAAGTGTTGCTTCGTAGCGTGCTTTCACTCTACCCAAATGTCGCTTCGTCTTGCGCTTTCCCTTTTCCCTAAGTATCACCTTCATATAGTGCTTTCGTTTTTTTATCCTTTTATCTCTCATGTCTGTTTTCCTGATTCTCAGATGCCTCATGATGATCAAACAACCAGCTCCTGTTTATTAATCTACGAGACCTTTTTTTGTTGTACGAAATTTCCTAGAATCATCAGTCACCACATGTTTTCGTTCTCGCGCTTTCCAAGAATGAAACAGGATATTCTTTGGCTGGTTTGTTAATAGAAATGACCTTCTCTCTCTCTCTCTCTCTCTCTCTCTCTCTCTCTCTCTCTCTCTCTCTCTCTCTCTCTCTCTCTCTCTCTAGCACTTCCTCTGTGACTTTTGGGACTTACTTGTAGTCTGCAGGCATTCGTTTCGTCCGTTGGGTTGTTTCATTTCGTTTTCATTCATTGAAGTACAATCAAGAGGGCTTATGTTGTGGAAGAGAAGGAAACTAGAGAAATATAAGGCAACGAAATGTTTCGAAATGAGAAACAGACCTTCTTGGTATTCGCACGTTGTTTTGAGAGAAGGACGCGTGTATGATGTTATGTCACTTTGAGATAATTATGATAATTTACTTGTAAAGATGTGAGAAAAAACTAATGGTTATTTAAATGCTGTGGGAATTAAGATACTAATAACCATTAAGACAGTTTTCCTTTAAGAGGACCATCGTCATTGAATTAAAAAAACTGCTGATTCAGTGCAAACATATGACAATCATACTATAATGGGCGTAATGTCTGTCTGTCTGTCTGTCATTCAATCACGGCCAAACGGCTAGTCAGATGGGCATGAAACTTGGCAGGGTTATGGTGGGGACCCCTAAGATGGTTAGTAATGGGGTTTCATCCAAGCTACCCCCCTCCTTTGTAGGGGGTGGGGGTGAGAAGGGATTCCCTGAAACGGAGCTGTTTCTGGCCGTGAAACGAGGCTGGTTATTCCCGTAGACTTAGTTACTTTACGAATTATCATACATAATTTCTGTACAACTTCCCCGGAGAAAGCCACGAATATTTCAGCTCGGACACAATAGAAGATGAAAATTATCATCAATATCTGCAAGATTTTTTTAATAATTTAAATCCATCGGGACTGCCAGTGCACAAAATAACGTTGAAGAATTACTGCCCGGTAATGTTGCTTCGGAATTTCGATCCTGCCAATGGACATTGCAACGGAATGAGGTACACTGTTATGGAGCTAAACTCCCACGTCATCGAAGCAGTGATAGCAACGGGCCCTCACACCGGCAAACGTCTGTTTATCTCCTGGATTCCTCTGATGCCTTCGGACAACCAGTTTCCGTTCCAGTTATAGCGCAGGCAGTTTCCCATCAACCTGGCCTTCTTATTCACTGCAAACAAGTCGAAGGGCCAGACTTTTAATCGTGTTGGTGTGTTTCTGCCGTCACCCATGTTCACGCATGGCCAACTGTATGTGGCGATGAGCAGAGCAACTGACTCTGCCAATTTGAAATTAAGTTGTGGACAAACTGATAATATTGTGTACAAAGAGGTTCTGTAGTAGGTATGCATAAAAATCGCCCTTATTTTAATATTGCTGAACAAATAGCACATATAAAGTTTTCACTTCTGCACCCGTATTTTATCACCCATCGTAGATGGGTAAGTTTGCTAGTAGAACAAATACTAATGAATCAATAAAACATATAGCAATAGAACTTATACTAATGAGTCAGTGGTACATATAACAATAGAACTAATACTAATGATTCAATAGAGCACATACTAATGCTGATGATTCAATTGAACAATAGATCATGTAGTTTTGATTCAAAAGAACCTATAGCAATATAACATGTATTAATGATTAGGTGGAACATGTACTTAGGATTCAATAGTGCATAAAACAATAGAACATGTACTAATGATTTAATAGAACATATACGATGATTCACTAGAACTTAGAACGATATAACATGTACTAATGATTCAATAGAACATATACTATGATTCAATAGAACAATTGAACATGTACTAGTGATTCAATAGAACATAGGACGATAGAACATGTACTAATGATTCAATAGAACATAGGACGATAGAACATGTACTAATGATTCAATAGAACATATACTATGATTCAATAGAACGTAGAAATGTAATAATGATCCAATATAGCATATGCTATGATTCAGTAGAGCAATAGAACATGAACTAATGACTCAATAGAACATATACTATGACTCAATAGAACGTAGAAATGTACTAATGATTCAATAGAACATAGAACATGTACTGATGATTCAATAGAACATAATGCTATTCGACGAAGTCCCAACTAACCTTTCTCGTCAGGACCTCTTCATGACAGGACTTCTTTATAGTCCTTCGGTCGTGACCCTGAGTAAATAAAGAGGAGCCATCCTGCGACAGGGGATGACGGTTCCCCAGCAGCGCCTCTCTCAGGAGGAACCGGCGTGATGGTCGTGGAATAAATGATGAACACCCCCCACCCCACCTCTCTCTCTCTCTCTCTCTCTCTCTCTCTCTGTCTCTCTCTCTCTCTCTCTGTTGTGATTTTGGCCTTAAACTTTGTGATAATCAAGTGGGATAAACCGTGTAGTTCTCTCTCTCTCTCTCTCTCTTCTCTCTCTCTCTCTCTCTCTCTCTCTCTCTGAAGCCACTCCCTTTAAGGGGGAAAAGACGTGGTGTGGGGCTGGGGGCGGTGGTGGGGGGTGGGTCGCCTTCATTGACCCATCTGTTTCATCAGCAACTTAATAAATGTGATGACTCGAAGAAATTCTCGCCAACTGCTTCAGGAGGTCGTCACGAAAGCCGCCTTTTCTTCGCTCGATTCACCAACTCGTTGGTCTTTTGTTTTTCGTGGGTTTTGCTCGTTTATTCTACTGTTTATTGTCTGGTCATTCCTTTGTGTTTTTTGTGTCTTATTTTCTTGGCTGTGAACTGCCATGCTCTTTTATTTTGAATTTTATTTCGTAATGTGGACTTATGTACACACACACACGCATATATATATATATATATATATATATATTAATATATATATATATCTTTGTAATGGATGACTGACGACTGAGACTTTTATTTGGGAAACATAGGTAACATGATCCATTTCATTAACCTTCACAGATACCCCATCAGTAGTAGATCTTAACCTCCTAAACACACTGCACCATTTAACCTCACTTTGATCTTGCGAGTGCTTTCAAAATGTTCACATTAGTTTCCTAGTTAATCCCTCTGTCATTATTCACACTTTCTTCGAATTCTTCCTTAAACATTCCCTGATATGCTAAAAGATATTAAGCTTTATAATTCTTGCAGTCTCCCAAATCATCTTTACTCATTTGCAGAGGTATAATTGCTCCTTTCGTTCGTTCCTTCAGAATTTTTCCCTCATCCAGACATACCTTACACATACTGGTTAGCCAGAAAACGAGCATTTGTCCCTATCACTCGTTCCTCTAGAATTTTTCCCTCATCCAGACATATATACCTTACACACACTGGTAAGTCACAAAACGAGCATTTGCCCCTCTCACCCGTTCCTTCTGAATTTTTCCGTCGTCCAGACGTACCTTACACACACTGGTTAGCCTCATAACGAGCATTTGTCCCTCTCACCCGTTCCTCCAGAATTTTTCCCTCATCCGGACATACCTTACACACCCTGGTTAGCCACAAAACGAAAATTTGCCCCTCTCAACCGTTCCTCCAGAATCTATCCGTCATCCAGACGTACCTTACACCCTGGTCAGCCACAAAATTACATTTTCATGACCTAACTGCAGCATCCCATGTCACACTTTCAAATGGAAATGGGATTCACGTTCTGGGAAATAGATTTGATTATACTCCATGATACTACTCTGACAATTGTGTTTACGTAATTATTGGGATTTTGCAAGAAATTATTACGAGTTGTGACGGATGGGACAAAGGGCCATGAAATGCTTCCTTGTTTTCCTCTGCTGCTAAGCCATGGGAGTCAACACTCAGCTTGAATATTGACCCATGAAATGATTTAGTTTTTTTATAACAACCTTTAAGCGTTTGCTTTTTGTTTTCAAAAGGCCATTAAAAGCTTTCATTGTTTAAAGAACCAGTTTTTTCTTTTATTCGTTTAAGGTCAAATGATACGTGATAGTCTTACATAGTTTAAAGATAATTGTCCATTCTGAGTTGAGCAGACACGTAAACAAAAATATGCCGTTGGGAGGGGGTAGTGCTACCAGATCAACTCACGCGGTGCACTGTAGGCATTACTTGAGGTTCTTTGCAGCGTCTCTTCCTTTGGCTCCTAGCTGCAACCTCTTTCATTCCTTTTACTGCAACTCCATTCATATTATCTTTCCTCCATCTGACTCTCCTCAACCCTCTTCCAACAATTGTTTCATAGTGCAACTGGAATCCGTAGGGGGTTAGTGCCGTCAGTGCGCCTCATACGGTTCACTGTAGGCATTACCTAAGTGTCATTGCAGCGTCCCTTCTGCCCTTAGCTGCAACCTCTTTCATTTCTTTTGCTATACCTCCATTCATCTTCTCTTTCTTCCATCTCACTTTCCACCCTCTCCTAGCAGTTGATTCATAGTGCAACTGTGATGTTTTCCTCCTGTTACACCTTTCAAACCTATTTACTGTCAACTTCCGTTTCAGTACTGAATGACCCCATAGGTCCCAGCGCTTGGCCTTTGGCCCAAATTTTATATTCCACTTATATTCCAGAAAAAAAAACGAAACTGGAGCTGTAGGGTTAATTGAATTATATATCTCACGATTTAAAGTGCTGTTTGTAATAGTTTTCATTGCCTTGTGTCATTTTTTCCCCTTTTCCTTTTTTTAAGGTTAAGTGGCAGCAGTGTTTATCAGCCTTTAACTTATGAATTTCAAAGGATATTCATATATACGTGCTATACCAATTATTCAGCAAGTCAGTTGACAATGTGATATTTTTTTTCTTTTTGTCCTGCAAATTCCCTTATTGTCTGCAAGATTCTTCCCTCATCTCTTAGTTTCATCCTTCCTTGTACGTAGTCATCGGCCAGAGAGAGAGAGAGAGAGAGAGGAGAGAGAGAGAGAGAGAGAGAGAGAGAGAGGACACCCCAAGGAGATTAATGTTTGCAAGTTTCTTTTCTCATCTCTTTGGTTTTTCCTCCTTCATACGCACTCAGCGGGGAAGAGAGAGAGAGAGAGAGAGAGAGAGAGAGAGAGAGAGAGCCATTCATGAAAGAACATAATCGATAAGGCATTCAAGGTCTGGCGTGGCCGTATTTGAAGACCCAACGCGTATTAGTTATCAAACATTGACTTTCTGATCTGTTTGCTAGAGGGTGTCTGGAAGCAGATAAAGGGACGAACCGGAAGAAAAACTATCTCCTTCTTCGTCTTCTTCTTCTTCATCTTCTTGTAACAAAGGGAAAGATAAATAAATCAAGGAGGAGGAGGAGGAGGAAGTGGTGTCGGAGGGCAGCAGCGATTCCATTTGTGCCAATTCAGACCTTTTGGGAAACCCGGTCGTAGGATATTGGAAACCCAACGGCGGAGAGATTCAGCCGAGGGAGGCGGAATTTGATGGGATGTGGCCATACACTGTGAAATATCCCCTGGGAATTTTCCTTTCCCATTCCCCCTCCCCCCCACCACCTCCATCTTTTTTTTTGAGAGGGGGGGGAGAGAAAGTTCATTCCTTCATGTCCCGCCCTTCGCTGACGACACATTGATGCCAATGCAGAGGTATCAACTGTCAGGCTATATGGCCGCAGCTATATTGGAAATGAATGATCTCAGGGATTCCAAAGAAGGTGGAATC
>NC_061090.1:59338612-59341112 GCF_015104395.2 Macrobrachium nipponense | reverse complement strand
ATATTAGCGAAGAAAATTAGAAAACATAACATAATAGACAAAGTAGGAAGATGAATAAAAGAATTTTACACAACAGAAAACAGATAGTTATTGCAAACGATGAGAAATCGGATGAAGCTAAGGTAATATCCGGTGTGCCACAAGGTACGGTGCTTAATGCATTGCTGTTTGTTAGTATGATTGCAGACATAGACAGTAATATTAAGGACTCGGTAGTGAGTAGTTTCGCCGATGACACAAGAATAAGTTGAGAAATTACTTGTGATGAAGATAGAAACGCGCTACAAAGAGACCTTAACAAAGTATGGTATTTAACTCTGATAAATTTGAATCAATAAATTATGGAGATAGAGAAGGAAAGCTATATGCATATAGGGGACCTAATAACGAGAAAATCACAAATAAGGAAGCAGTTAAAGACTTTGGTGTGATGTTGAATAGGAACATGTTATGCAATGATCAAATAGCAATTCTATTAGCAAAATGTAAAGCAAAAATGGAAATGTTACGGCACTTCAAAACAAGAAAAGGTGAACACATGATTATGCTTGATAAAACGTATGTTCTTAGTCCACTTGAATATTGCAATATGATATGGTGGTACCCACATTATCCAAAGGATATTGCAGAAATAGAGAGTGTACAAAGGTCCTTTACAGCTAGAATAGAAGAAGTTAATGATCTTGACTACTGTTTCCATGCCTGATAATTCAGGCATGGAAACAGATAGAAGGAATTGCTGGAGACATTATGGAGCTAAAAATATCAGAAAGAGCAAGCAGAGGTAGATTAATAGTGCCCAAAACTATACCAGGAAAAATGAGGAAAGCACACAGGACATTAATCCACTATGCACCAGCATCGACAATGCAGCGTCTATTCAATGCGTTGCCAGCTCATCTGAGGAATATATCAGGAGTGAGCGTAGATGTGTTTAAGAATAAGCTCGACAAATATCTAAGCTGCATCCCAGACCATCCAAGATTGGAAGATGCAAAATATACCGGAAGATGCATTAATAACTCTCTGGTAGACATTAGGGGTGCCTCACACTGAGGGACCTGGGGCAACCCGAACAAGATGTAAGGAGTAAGGATCTTTGAGTGAGCTCATCGTCCTAGGTCCCAGCGCTTGGCCTTTGGCCTAAATTCTGTATTCAATTCTATACTTTATCGTCATTCTACTGAGTTCTATTTAATTCTCTTCTATTCTGTTCTCCTGCAGGTGTCAAATGCAAGAGGTACAAGGGCCTCCCCCACAAGTGCTTCTGCACGTCGAGATTCTGCCGCCCTTACATAGCTGTTCCCGCCCTTCTGCAGTTCCTGAGGGCGAGGGAAACAAAGGTCTCTCGGGTAAGGAAGAGGTGGAGGAGGAGGAGGAGGAGGAGTTGTTTTGTGTCTGCTTTCCTCAACCCCTCACTTTCCTCATTCTCTCCTAACCTTCATTCTCTCTCTCTCTTCCTCTTATTCTTTTCTGCTTTCTGCTCAGATAGTTTTCATTTTCCTATGCTAAGTCTTCCACGTCATGTCATTGCTTTGTTTCTTTCAATTTTCTTCTTCTTCTTCTTCTTCTTCTTCTTCTTCTTCTTCTTCTTCTTCTTCTTCTAGGCCAGCTTCTCGTCCATTTATTCTTTCCCCTCTTTCACATATTCTTCCTTTCGTCTCCTTTTCTCTTTCTTCGTTTCCCTTATTCCTCTTCTTCTCCTTTATTTTCCCAGTCTCTTCTCCAATTGTTCTTTTTCCTTCTCTCGCTATTTTCTTCGTTTCCTTTATCTACCTGCCTCTCCTTCTCTGTTCCTCATTCTGTTCATTCACTTGGCCTTCTCTTACTTCTTGTTCTTCTTCTTTATAGTTATTCTTCCTGTTTCTCAATTGCTTCCTCTGCTTTGTATAAGAATTCGTAAAAACAGGTAATTATGATATTGAATCTTTATTGTGGTAGATTGATAATTATATGGTTATATAAATAATTTATTTTGTTTACTAGGATATATACTTGGCAGGAAATTGCACACTTTTTAAATATGTATATATATATATATATATATATATATATATATATATATATATATATATATAGTATAGTATACGTATGTCTGGAGTGGGCCCCCACCTATTCACGGTTCCGGGTTCATGGCATCATTTACTCGCAGATTTTTCAATGGAACACATATCCACATGATCTGAGGAAAATGTGCCTATTCACAGAATTTTTCAAAGAGAATTATTCTCTGGTTACTTTATTTTCATATCATTTTCGAGACTTAATGCATTCTTTGTGGTAAAACTACTAAGATACTAGGGTTTAAGTGTTTTAGAGGGATTTTTTGGTGTTTGAACTGTCAAAATAGGTAGTTAGTTATAAGCGTTTTTAGAGGTGTGGTCGACTGAATATATACATATACATTATACATATATATATATATACATGCATACATACATACATACATACATACAGTGGTCCCCCCTTATTCATGGGGGATAAGTACCAGACACCCACC
>NC_061090.1:59293612-59336112 GCF_015104395.2 Macrobrachium nipponense | reverse complement strand
CTAAGAATATTAGTGTTCATCTGAAAGGAGTAATGTAACAGGAAATGCCGAAAGAAGAGATCAGCTGAAAAAAAAATTTACGCAAAGCTTAGTCCAGATATTAAGGACAGATTTATAACCTTGATAAATCAAATACTTTGAACTGATGATGTATTTGTCCCTCTATGTTAATTTTCCCTTTCTTTGATTTTCTCCTTTGTTCGTCTTATTATCCTAGAATCTGGGAACGGTCGCCTACGAGACTCAGCATTACGAATCCGAAGAGAAGTTGGTCTCGTTCACTTACCGACCTCACCTACATGCCGACGGGATGTTCCTCCTGAACATACCTGGCTTGAGCGACATGACCATGGAGACCTACAGGGTCATCCACGATTTCAGGACAGGTGAGAGAGAGAGAGAGAGAGAGAGAGAGAGAGAGAGAGAGAGAGAGAGAGAGAGAGAGCATTTTTCGTAGTAACTGAAATTGTTAAGGAATTAAGATGTTTTTGGTACTTCGAGTCATTCATGATTTCATGACAGGAGAGAGAGAGAGAGAGAGAGAGAGAGAGAGAGAGAGAGAGAGAGAGAGAGAGAGAGCCACAGTGGGTATTGTTTGTGATAACTGGAAAGCAAGGTTGAGACACAGTTGCAGTCGTTTGGATTAATTCCTGGAAGCAAGACTCATTTTCCTACTTTTCCAGGGATCCAGTATATGATCAACGAGAAGACGAGTAACTGCACCATCCAGGGCATTCCAGTGACAGCCCTGGACGCCGCTCCTGCCGAGAACCAGCACATAAGGCTGCGTCACGCCTCGGAATTGATATCCATCGACCCAAATATCTTCATCTACAAAGGAACGGTCAGTGAGTCCTTCCTGAAGGGTAAAGGATTCCTGAATTTATTCTCAGGATACCTAAAGTTTTTAGGATGGAAATTAAGAATAGAATTTATTCTTAGGATACCTTTAGGCTGAAGGATTTTAAAGGTTCTTTTTAAATGTTCTCAGTTTGTTTGTCTAATTCTCTTGTGTAATGTTTGTATATATAAATATATATATATATATATATATATATATATATATATATATATATATATATATATATATATATATATATATATATATATAATATATATATATATATATATATATATATCCCTTTGTATACTATAACGGAATTCTCATTATTAATCACATATTTTTATAAAATTTGCCAATAAATCATTCTCATGTGAGGACACAGCTTTCTTTAGTTACACCCGATTTTTTATTTAATTTTTTATTTTTTTTGTTTTTTTTTGAAAAATTTTCCGTCCTCTAAATTCGGCTTGTGATATTATTAACTCGTTACAGCAAATATTTTTTTTAGAACTTTCCATTCATCATCCAATCTTGTAACCAGGATACAATGAGATGTTGCATGTGCAATTCTTTTCAATTTCAATAATGAAGTGGCTGCTGGTATTTGTATTTTTGATCGTAAAATATCAACCTTTTTTTAAAAGCTCTTCTCTTATCACTCAGTCTTTTCTCCCCTCCTATCTATCACCCAATCTTTTCTCTCCTCATATCTTTCACCCAATCTTTCCTCCCCTCCTGTCTATCACCCAATCTTTTCTCCCCTCCTATCTGTCACCCAATCATCTCTCCCCTCCTATCTGTCACCCCGTCTTTTCTCCCTCCTATCTGTCACCCAGTCTTTTCCCCCTCTTGTCTATCACCCAGTCTTTTCTCCCCTCCTATCTGTCACCCTATCTTTTCTCCCCTCCTATCTGTCACCCAATCTTTTCTCCCCTCCTATTTGTCACCCAGTCTTTTCTCCCTCCTATCTGTCACCCCGTCTTTTCTCCCTCCTATCTGTCAGCCAGTCTTTTCCCCCTCTTGTCTATCACCCAGTTTTTTCTCCCCTCCTATCTGTCACCCTATCTTTTCTCCCCTCCTATCTGTCACCCAGTCTTTTCTCCCTCCTATCTGTCACCCAGTCTTTTCCCCCTCTTGTCTATCACCCAGTCTTTTCTCCCCTCCTATCTGTCACCCAATCTTTTCTCCCCTCCTATCTGTCACCCAATCTTTTCTCCCCTCCTATCTGTCACCCAAACTTTTCTTCCCTCTTATCTATCACCCAGTCTTTTCTCCCCTCCTATCTGTCACCCAGTCTTTTCCCCCCTCTTGTCTATCACCCAGTCTTTTCTCCCCTCCTATCTGTCACCCAATCTTTTCTCCCCTCCTATCTATCACTCAATCTTCAGGATGCAACGATTAGTAGATAATGAAATGTTGTCTGTTTTGAATCCAGAGGCGAGTAAGAGGAATCATCAGCGACGTCTGGGTAGCAGAGAGAGGGACCAGGAAGGGTCAGTATTCTACCGTAGAGATCTACTTCTCCCACGAGAATTGGACTGTTGAAGTCGAGGTCTTCAACAAGGTCCGACAGGTCCCCATAGGAATCTCTTCCTACGTGGCTGATGCAGTGAGTATGACCAGAGTATATGACCAATTCTCAAATGCAGAGCCACGATGGCTGGATCTTATTATTATTATTTTTTATTATTATTATTTATAGTGTGGGGCTCTGGGTTGCATCCTGCCTCCTTAGGAGTCCATCACTTTTCTCAGTATGTGCGCTGTTTCTAGGAGCATACTCTTCTGCATGAGTCCTGGAGCTCCTTCAGCCTCTAGTTTTTCCAGATTCCTTTTCAGGGATCTTGGGATCGTGCCTAGTGTTCCTATGATTATAGGTACAATTTGCATTGGGATATGCCAGCGGAAATTATTATTATTATTATTATTATTATTATTTTTTTTTTTTTTTTTTTTTTTGCTCTATCACAGTCCTCCAATTCGACTGGGTGGTATTTATAGTGTGGGGTTCCGGGTTGCATCCTGCCTCCTTAGGAGTCCGTCACTTTTCTTACTACGTGTGCCGTTTCTAGGATCACACTCTTCTGCATGAGTCCTGGAGCTACTTCAGCCTCTAGTTTTTGTAGATTCCTTTTCAGGGATCTTGGGATCGTGCCTAGTGCTCCTATGATTATGGGTACGATTTCCACTGGCATATCCCATATCCTTCTTATTTCTATTTTCAGATCTTGATACTTATCCTTTTTTCCATTTTTCTCTTTCTCTTCAACTCTGGTGTCCCATGGTATTGCGACATCAATGAGTGATACTCTCTTCTTGACTTTGTCAATCAACGTCACGTCTGGTCTGTTTGCACGTATCACCCTATCCGTTCTGATACCATAGTCCCAGAGGATCTTTGCCTGATCGTTTTCTATCACTCCCTCAGGTTGGTGCTCGTACCACTTATTACTGCAAGGTAGCTGATGTTTCTTGCACAGGCTCCAGTGGAGGGCTTTTGCTACTGAATCATGCCTCTTTTTGTACTGGTTCTGTGCAAGTGCCGGGCATTCGCTTACTATGTGGTTTATGGTTTCATTTTTCGTATTGCACTTCCTACATATGGGCGAGATGTTATTTCCGTCTATCGTTCTTTGAACATATTTGGTTCTTAGGGCCTGATCTTGTACCGCTGTTATCATTCCTTCAGTTTCCTTCTTGAGCTCTCCCCTCTGTAGCCATTGCCATGTGTCATCGCTGGCTAGTTCTTTAGTCTGTCTCATGTATTGTCCGTGCATTGGTTTGTTGTGCCAGTCCTCTGTTCTGTCTGTCATTCTCCTGTCTCTGTATATTTCTGGGTCTTCGTCTACTTTTATTAGTCCTTCTTCCCATGCACTCTTTAGCCACTCGTCTTCACTGGTTTTCAGATATTGCCCCAGTGCTCTGTTCTCGATGTTGACGCAGTCCTCTATACTTAGTAGTCCTCTCCCTCCTTCCTTTCGTGTTATGTATGTCTGTCCGTATTTGCTCTTGGGTGTAGTGCTTTGTGTATTGTCATATGTGTCCTGGTTTTCTGATCTATGCTGCGGAGTTCTGCCTCCGTCCATTCCACTATTCCTGCGCTGTATCTGATTACTGGCAGTGCCCATGTGTTTATGGCTTTTATCATATTTATGGCATTGAGTTTTGACTTGAGTATCGCCTTGAGTCTCTGCATATATTCTTTCCTGATTGTGTCCTTCATCTCTTGGTGTTTTATATCCCCTCCTTCCATTATTCCCAGGTATTTGTATCCTGTCTCATCTATGTGTTTGATGTTGCTCCCATCTGGTAGCTTTATCCCTTCAGTTCTCGTTACTTTGCCTTTTTGTATGTTGACTAAGGCGCATTTTTCTATTCCAAACTCCATCCTGATGTCCCCAGATACAATCCTTACAGTCTGGATTTGGGTACCTATTTCCTTGATGCTCTTACCATACAGCTTGATGTCGTCCATGATCATCAGATGGTTGATTCTGTTGCCTCTTTTCTTGAGTTGGTACCCGGCATCCATCTTCTGTAGCACTTTTGTCATGGGAATCATGGCTACTACGAAGAGTAGTGGGGACAGTGAGTCGCCCTGGAAGATCCCTCTCTGATATTAACTCTGCTAGTCTTATTCCAGAGCTTGTAAGTATTGTATTCCAGTTGCGCATTGTATTTTTGAGGAAGCTGATGGTGTTTTCCCTCTGCCCCATATATTTTCAAGCATTCTATTAGCCATGTGTGTGGTATCATGTCGAAGGCTTTCTTATAGTCTTTCCATGCCATGCTTAGGTTGGTTTTTCCTTCTCCTACTGTTCTTCGTTACCATTTTGTTGTCTATCAGGAGCTGGTCTTTGTGCCCCTACACTTCCTTCTGCTTAATTATTATTATTATTATTATTATTTATTATTATTATTATTATTATTTTTTTTTTTTTTTTTTTTTGCTCTATCACAGTCCTCCAATTCGACTGGGTGGTATTTATAGTGTGGGGTTCCGGGTTGCATCCTGCCTCCTTAGGAGTCCATCACTTTTCTTACTATGTGTGCCGTTTCTAGGATCACACTCTTCTGCATGAGTCCTGGAGCTACTTCAGCCTTCTATGTGTTTGATGTTTGCTCCCATCTGGTTAGCTTTTATCCCTTCAGTTCTCGTTACTTTTGCCTTTTTGTATGTTGACTAAGGCGCATTTTTCTATTCCAAACTCCATCCTGATGTCCCCAGATACAATGATGGACTCCTAAGGAGGCAGGATGCAACCCGGAACCCCACACTATAAATACCACCCAGTCGAATTGGAGGACTGTGATAGAGCAAAAAAAAAAAAAAAAAAAAAAAAAAAAAAAAAAATAATAATAATAATAATAATAATAATAATAATAATAATAATAATAATAAGCAGAAGGAAGTGTAGGGGCACAAAAGACCAGCTCCTGATATGGACAAAATGGTAATGAAGAACAGTAGGAGAAGGAAAACCAACCTAAGCATGGCATGGAAAGACTATAAGAAAGCCTTCGACATGATACCACACACATGGCTAATAGAATGCTTGAAAATATATTATTATTATTATTATTATTATTATTATTATTATTATTATTATTATTATTTTGTTGAAAAGGATGCCAGAATTGTGCGAATTGATTTTATATTGAGTTTTTTAATTTTTTGTTTAAGTCACTTTTCTTGCACATCAATATAATCAATCAACATCCAAGTAGATATAGTAGTTACAGTCCAGTCAATCAGTGTATGGGTCTGTTTTAACTTCAGCCCAAATTTTCATAAATCAGTCAGCATCCAAGTAGATTTGGTCCCAGTGTATGAGTCAACCTCAAATTCAATATGCACAAAGCAGCTGCTGTATTCACTCTTTCTTCAACTACTCTCAAAGACCTTTTAGTCTAACAGCCTTCTTCCCAACGTCAGGATAACCCACATGAGTGGACTTCGGTCGTCCACACCTTCTTCTACGAGTACAGCGATGGCCATCCTTCCTGGCGACAGTTTGACATCTCTCCATGTCTCAACAGGATTAATCGCCTCTTCCTGATTCTAAGTCTTGAGGTTTCATATTCCGAACTGGTTCATTATAACCTGGAAGCAGCCAAAAACTCAATCAGGCGGGCCATAGCTGGAATTGCTGGAGTGTCACCTCTAAGGATCACAGACCTCTTTGTAAGTGCACACATACTGTATAGTTTGTAACTTTCAGGTAGTTCATACTGTATAAATAGATGCTGTCATTCTTGGAAGCACCAATGTAACAAATGCTGAAGATGTTTATTCCTGGAATATTGTTACCTTCACTGTCATTGTGCAGATGACATAATGTAAGAATTATAAATAGTTTCCTAAATTTTTCCCTCATTCTTGTCTATGGCTTATGCCAATCATTATCATGAGAAAAACAATTAATGATGAAATTTATGTATCAAGGGTTAACTATAGCCCCAGCCCCAAAGAAAAAAAAATGTTTAAACTGTAGTACCCCATCATATTCCTTCTTTTTTACCCAGCTGAGCAGTAGGCAAGCTACTGGAGAGGTTGATGTCTGGTTTGTCCTGCTGGAGAAACCTGATGTCACCGGACCTGTTATGACTCCCAGGCCTCAGCTCATGATGGCAGACGCCTACAAGCTCCTCCATGACATCACCCACAAGCACAATGTCTCAGTCAAGCTGGATCTCTCAGCAAAGAAAAAGTTGGTAAGTGAGGAAATCGCTTCAAGTAATCTAAGCAGTTGTTGCCAGTTGGTCAAAGCTCTGGAGTTCTGTAGTTGCTAAGTGGTAAGCTGATTTGGAAGTCACCAAATTGGTCAGTAGTGAATAATAATGGCATACCAAAACTCAGGAGTTCTCTAGTTGTTAAGTAGTAAGCTGGGTTGAAAGTCACTAAATTGGCCATCATTGAATAACTGAATGCCAATGTTCAGTAGTCCTTGAGTTGCTAAATAGTAAGCTGCGTTGGAAGTCACCAAATTGGTCAGCATTGAATAACTGGAATACCAAAGCTCAGGAGTACTCCAGTTGTTAGGTGGTGAAATTGTTTGCAGTAACATAACTTCAGGAGTTGTTGAGTTGGTTAGTGCTGTAATCCCTCTGTATAATGTGAATAAGGAAGAGATCAGAACTTATATGTAGTAGGTGATGAAGCCAATGAGTGACTCAGGGCCAGATGTTGCCAAGTTGGTAAGACTGGGGGGGAATCACAGCAAAGTAATCCAGGTGTTTTAACTGATCCACTGCCTCTGCAGTCTAGCATATGCTATGGTTACACAATTTCACCTTAAATTACTCATAGTTAAATAATCTGTTATACATTTATTTACTCTCAAATATTTTATGATATATGCATACAAAATGATGATACCAATCTTATCAAATCTTATCTTGAGGAACAGAACTGAAGAGTTCAAGTCAGAGGAGTAATGAATAATTAGTACTGTATATTGTTTTGCTCTTTAAAAATCAACCTGAAGATGATTTAGATTTATTGTAGATTGCTAGCGTTTCTTTTTCCTTAGAAATTTTTAAAATATTTACATTGAATTCAAGATGTATATATTACATGTGACATTTTGGACAGTTCAATGTTTTAGATGTTCCTCCTATAAGACTAATGTAAGTGAAATGATCATCAAACTCACTTCAGTGTTTACATTCCAGTTTGTCACAATCAAGCGAGGTTCTTTGGAGACAACGACTGAAGCTCTACACCCTCACATGAGGCACAGATCCATGAGGTACCTCAAGGCTGGCTATACGGCTGGCAGTATGGCTGGCCTAGGATTCTCCATGGCAATCCTGGGCACATGCGTTGGTATCTTCGTTGGATTTTTGCTTTGGAAACGTCATTCCTCGGTGCCCTACCAGGTAAGGTAGACTGGACAAATTTTCCCACCATTGCTTCTTCAAGACCCTAAGGCTCCTTAAGTTTACTCCACCACTGTGGATCCTTCTGCTTGTGATTGATCTAGCATGGAAGCCCTTATGTCATTTCTAAAAAATCTCGTCAAAAGTGAGATTGTTTTGAAATGGGACAGAACCTGCAGTGGCAGCAGTACCTTATCCTCCAGAGGCAACCTGTGATTCTGAACTCAAGCATTGGAGAATTGTTAATGAAAGTGTAACATGAAGAAGTTCCATCTTCCATCTTCAAGGACTTTCTTTGTCGTGGATGTTCAGGTACAGTGGTGCAACAACTGTTGCCATCTTTCTTTAAATATTGTAAAAGAGGTGATCTTTAAAAGGCTCTCCCTCTCTCCATTTCAAGGACGTTTGTTGTCATTGATATTAAGGTACTATGGCACAACTTTTGTTGGCCATCTTCCCTAACTTACTTTGTAAACCAGGTGATCTTTAAGAGGCGTTTGTGTTTTCATGTCCTCTGTCATTTGAAGAAATCTCTGCAATGGATTCGTCCATATTTCATTCACTAGACGAAGAACAAAGTTACTGTTAATGCCAGCAGACTTTTAAGTTTGAAGGGTGGATCTACATCTTTCTTTTCTAAGTGCATAGGCCTGAGCAGATCTCGAGGTCTTGCAACTACATTTGAGGAAGTTAGTTTGGAACAACGTCCCATTTTACTGGCTTACCGAAGGGCTTCTTGCAGCATTTCTCAAAAGGAAGTGTTTTTGCATTTTCCCAAGATTTGGAAAAGTACTCTGGCCTGTGTTCCACGAGGCTGGCTATTCATTATTTCTTATGCAACAAAAGTTCTATTGCTCTTTTCTTCTGTCTTTATCTTTGCTAAAGTCTTATCTGTTTTCCTGTTATGAAACTTTTTGTTCGGCAAGTAACTCAGTTTAGGAAACCCTTCTCACTCTAGTCTGGTTAACATGTTAACCACAGTGCCTGTGCTGGCAAAAGGCACAGCTTGATCTAATTTCTAAACTAAACAATCTCTCTCTCTCTATCTCTCTCTCTCTCTCTCTCTCTCTCTGCTTTACTATCTGTTATCTGACATTAGCTTCAGTTCCACGCTCTATTTAGATAATTTCCGGATGACTAAATGTTCCCATGACTCATATGATATCACTTTACTCCTGTGTTTTGATCTTTGTCTCTTCTCAAGTTAATCAGAGAATTATTTTACTTCCTAACTGTAGGAAAACCTCATATAACTATCAGTGTGCTGGCTCATGTACAAAGACCATCCTTGAATGAACTTGGTACAATCTCTAAAAAGTTTTGGAGTCCAGTTGACATTATGTAGAGCAATAATTTCATACATTAGAAACTTGTTTGTTTATGTGAGGTAAAGTAAGTTATTTTGAATAACTATAAATTCTGGCATTGTATTCTTTCAAATAAAAAAAAATGTGATATGCTCTTATAATCTTGCATTCCCAACTAAATTAACTCCCCCTTTTTCATATTCATGTTAATCTACAGATTAAATCAGTAAGTTGCCAATCAAATGTCAGCCTTTTCCAATTATTTATCCCTCCTTTTTCTGCTCTATCACTGTTGTGGACATTACTTTGAGAGCCACTGAGCCAAATGCTGATTTGTCCCTCATAGTTACACACAACTTTAGAAAGTGGTCTCGCCCGCTTACATATATTTGAGGAGGTTGAAGTCATTAGCCAATAGATTTGTTGATTTTTCCTCCTCTCTGTTCCTAAATGTATAGGGCTAAGCCCTCTTCCCTAACCATTATTTTTCTGTTTATTTTCATGATCTTTTGTCCACGAGCCAAACCCTACTGTTTATTTTTGTGATTTCTATCTAAGAACCAAATCCTCTGTTTTGTCTTCATGATCTATGGCCTAGAAACCAGGTTCCTGTTGCTTATTTTCATGACCTTTGTCCAGAAGCCAACTCCTCTGATTTATTTTCACGACTTTAGTCCAGCAGCTAACTCCCATGGTTTATTCTCATGACTTGTGTCCAAGAACCATATCCTTCTATTTGTGTTAGGTCTTTTTCTGAGAGCCAAATCTTGCTTTTTGTCTTCATAGACTTTCTTTTCCAAGAGCCATATTCTTTTTGTCTTCAAGACCTTTGTCCAAGAACTGCTCCCAGATGTTTATCTTCATAAGTTTTTTCCAAGAGCCAGACCCCAGGTGTTTGTCTTGACCTTTCTCTAAGAGCCCATTCCTGCTATTTGTCTGCATGACCGTTGTCCAAGAGCAGACACTATGCTGTCTTTTGTCCCTTATGACCTTTTTCCCAGATCTAAATCTTGTCGTTTGTCCTCATGGGCCTTTTTCCAATAGCCATATCCTTCGTTTTGTGTTAATGACCTTTGTCCAAGAGCCATATCTTGTTCTTTGTCTTTTTGACCTTTGTGTCCAAGAGCCAGATCTTGTTATTTGTCTTGATGACCTTTGTCCAAGAGCAGATACTATGCTGTTGTTTGTCTTCATGTCCTTTGTCCTAGAGCTAGATCTTGTTATTTGTCTTTATAACCTTTTTCCAAGAGCCAGATCTTGTTATTTGTCTTCATGACCTTTGTCCAAGAGCTAGATCTTGTTATTTGTCTTTATAACCTTTGTCCAAGAGCCAGATCTTGTTATTTGTCTTTTTGACCTTTGTCCAAGAGCCAGATCTTGTTATTTGTCTTTTTGACCTTTGTCCAAGAGCCATATCTTGTTCTTTGTCTTTTTTACCTTTGTCTTTGTCCTTTGTCTTTGTCTTCATGACCTTTGTCCAAGAGCCATATCTTGTCCTTTGTCTTTTTTACCTTTGTCTTTGTCATCATGACCTTTTTCCAAGAGCCAGATCTTGTTATTTGCCTTCGTGACCTTTGTCCAAGAGCCATATCTTGTTCTTTGTCTTTTTTTACCTTTGTCCAAGACCCAGACCCTGCTGTTTGTCATCATAACTTTTTCCAAGAGCAGGCACTGTGGTGTTTGTCTTCATATCCTTTGTCCAAGCACGAAACACTTCTGTTTATCACCATGACTTTTGTCGTCAAAGAGGTCGATCGATAAGCAACAAATACGATTACTCTCATTTTCAGCGGGTGATGGAGGTTTGGATACAGAGTAATGTTTCCCTTTTCCGTGGTTCTCATGAAGAACAAATACTATTGGCTTTTGATCTGTTTTAGAGTACAGTACAGTTTGAATTCTGAACAATATCTGTAAAGATTAATTATGTAGTACTTTAAAGATAAAACTACCAAATCCCCAAGGCTTTTAAGTAAACTGCATGTGCTTCCAGAACACCAGGCACTTTTAGAATGTGATCTCAGCTTATGGTTTGACATTTTTTACAAGCGTTTAGGGAATAAGACTTGATCAATGCACCGATTAACTTCCCGGCACTTGGCTCCACTGTGGTGCCTCCCTCCCTGTTCGTCCATTTCCTTCGTTCCTATCACATCTGTTCTTCCCCCCCTCTTGAAACGACAGGTCACAGACTGACGCCGTGGATACGTTGACCTTGATGGGCCGAGCATTCTCACGTGATCACGTGTCACAGACAAGGTCAGCTCATCGGGGGAGAGGTGACGGGACAAGGACTCTCAACTCTTTCTTCTTTGTTTGCAGTATTGCCACCAGATGGCAGTAGCGTCTAGTTAGGAATTTTACTCAAGACACCAGCAGCAAGCGAGCAAGGAGGGAGGCAGGCTGGCTGCTTCCTTTGTGCCAAAATGCTTCCGAAACGAGTCTTCGTAGTAGATACTCTTTACACGACACGACGGAAATTATTAGTAGTAATAATTATTATTGCAGTGACTTAGAGGATAAGGATATCCAAAAGGAACAGACAGAAGTGTTACACGTCTCTGTATAATGGTGATGGTATTTAAGTATTGTAGACAATCATATGTCTTGGTTCAGTAAATATATTATAAATTCTTTCAGGTTAAAATAGGTCACAGTTATTGCTCTGTACTGTCTACATTTATTGTAAATTCTTTCTGGTTAACCTGAACTTGATTAGTTTGCTGTGACAGAGTATTAGAAATCTGAGTCCCATGATTCCACGAAAGTGATTTTTCATCTGAATCATTGCCACGTCTGGAAAATCAGTTGCAGGCCCAAATTCAGCTCTCATTAATACAGTATTACTATTAAGTAGTAAGGCCATTGTATCCTCAAATGGTAATCTGATCAATCAACCCAGAGCTTGTTGACAGAAGAGTAAGAGTAACTGTACTTTATCATCTGGGTGAAACAGTCATTCACAAGAATGGCCATATATCATCATTTCTGTAAAACATTCAGGTGGCATTTATGTCGTGGAATCTACAGTCTTCCTCAACGGAAATTTAAAGAACAGTAAACTGATGCCATACGCATTTGATCTTATTGTGTTAACTGCGGCTAGTTGAAAGGAAATATTCAAGTCGTCAGAGCACCAGCTGAGAGAAGGAACAGGAGGAAGGTTCTGTCTTGACTCTTATAGTATTATTGCTGTTATTATTACTATTATTATTAGTAGGCTGTTCCTGTATACGTCAGCCATCCTTGGGAAAGGAAGAAGAAGGTACTACTCCCCTAGCTATTATATTATTATTATTGAGAGAGTACTACTATACTATGATTAAGAGAATATTGTTCTCAAGAGAATACCCATATGTGTAAAGAGAAAAAACTGCCTGGTGAGAAGTGTAACGGAGTAAAATACTGATGAACTGGTCGAAGGATCAATGATGTAAATATGTACACTAAAGAATTTAGCAGCATTAACCACTGTGCATTGCAAAGTCCTTTTTCCACTTATGTAACCAGGAATGTGAAACGTTAAATGGCATTAATAAGCAAAGAGTATTATATGTCACAGAGAAATTATTTTATTCCTTTTTTGGGTCGTTTATGTACAAGACATATGATAAATTTGTTAACAGTCTCCTTCTAGTCAATGTTCTGTTTATATTTTATTATTTTTATATCTTTGTTCATGTTTAGTCTCAGATTTACTAAGAAATGTGATGAACCGGAAGATATCAGCTTAGAATTGATGTTGTTAATGTTATATTATGTGGGAGTTGTATTTGATTTTATTTATTTATGTTTTCTTTTTACTTAAAAATAATTTCAGTCTTTTGATGGTGCTATATGTTCGATTAGCTGATTATTTCTGGTCAGGATATATATATATATATAGAGTCCTTTCTTTTTCAGACTTATTTTCACAACATTTGTTTTCCATTTCCCCACAAAGTCACAGAGCTCAGTTGTTTTAAGTCTTATCACAACAGTTGTTGGTGGAATTGAAATTATAGTCCATCAGCTTTCACCACACAATTGAGAGGCCAGTATTTCGACCTGCAGTTTCATTCAAAATCGTTGGTCCAATAATTATTTAGTATCAGTTTCAAGTGTTGGTGGAATGTTCATAGCTAAGGTATGTAAGGGTATATTGTTTACTGTTTTGCCTCTTAAGTACTTGCTAATTTGTCCACTGTTAATGTTTCCTCATATATATCTATATTATATGTAAATATATATAATATAACTATATATGTTATTTATATATCTTATATATATATATATATATATATATACATATATATATATATATATATATATATATTATATATGTATGTATGTATGTATGTATGTATGATATATATATATTGTATATTGTATGTTATGTATATATATATATCACCCCATTCTGCTATTTTCTACATCGGTCATCTTTTCTTCAACTTAGTTTCTTATACTTCCACGGTTTTTATATTTTTTATTTTTTGTCATTCGTCTTAATGCCTTGTTCATCAGCTGATGTCTTCTTCATTCCAAAACTGATGTTTTATTATTTATATAAACTGTTATAGTATTTATTATCGTAGAATGTTTTGTATATATATATTTATTCTGGTTTACTTTTCATTTTGTGATGCGAGGTTTTGTTTACCTTTGAGGAGGTATCATACGATTATCAATACCAGTAATATTCTCATCACCTATGAAAAATACTCCTCACGTGCCAAAGATGCGTCCTATGTACAGTAGGGGTCATGTAAAGGTTAGAGAACCCATTGTTTTTAAGACAATATTATACCACTTTGATTTATATATAGTATATACATATATATCTACACATATATGTTATATATATATAACATACATATATATATATATAAATCAAGGGGGTATAATATTGTCTTGAGAAGTAGTGGGTCCACTAATCTGGGCTTGATCCTACAGTATAGACTCAAGTGAGTTGGAATTTTCGATTATATTCGATGGTCCCATGAGATATTGGACTTATTCAGTGCCAAAGAGTATATGAAAGGTCTCCTAAATTATATATTGTTGAATATTTGCCATTCACTTTTGACTTTGTTTCTGAATAGTCACTTACTTTTAAAGAAATGAAGGTCGATTACTGATAATTTGGTCACTATTTGGCATACATTTATGACTTACTTTTTTAAATAAATGAAGGTGGATCAGTAATTTTCTGTGGCTATTTAGCAGTCATACGTGACTTAGTTTTTAGATATTTCATTAGTTTTTAACCACGAAAGTGGATTAATCATAAATTTTTGCTATTTTGCATACATTTATAAGTTAGTTTTTAAATATTTGGTTAGTGGTATGGTGCGCATGCACAGTGAGAACTGACAATGTTAAGATCAGGATTCATGCTCAAAATATAACGTGGTGTTGTCTGTGAATTAATAATCAGTTCATTTGTATTTTGTGGATAATATATATATATATATATATATATGTATATATATATATATATATATATATATATATATATATATATATATATATATATATATATATTATCAGCCTGCCAGACTTAGGATTTAAGTTATTATGTTCATTGTTCATTCGTGTATTTTGACAGCAAAAGAAAATGGTCATGAGATCGTGATAATGTAAATCATTATGAGTCAGTATTGAGCACATTTTCCATAGACTTAAAATACCGAATTCCTTTCTTAGTCTTCATTGATGAAAATATTTATTTTATATTATACTTCTTTTTTCTCTCTCTGATGGAGAGTTATAATTAATTGTTCGTTGATGGGTTGACGTATTAGATTTTTGGTAACGAATTCTTTGCATGTAAAGCTACGTTCAATATATATATATATATATATATATATATATATATATATATGTAATATATATATATAGTATATATATATATATATATAATATATATATATATATATATATATATATATATATATATATATATATATATATATATATATATATATATATATATATATATATATATATATATATTTACAAAACTCTTAATTATGCTAAGATAATCGCCAATTAAGGATATTTATTTGATGTTTAGAATCGTATAAAGGCTCTGTTGGTTATATTTCGTAACAATATTTGCTGTTCTGTAAATCCAAGACGATACTTGTTTATTCACTGTTGTTGTAGTTGTTGTTGTTTTTTGTGATTTAGTTTGTTATCTCCTCGTATCAAGTCAAATTGTTTACCTAAAATTGTGTACCACGCTGTAAAATGCTCCAATTTATTTAACCATTTCCAGAGGCTGTATGTGTTGAAAAATGGCAATATATCAATGCTTTGAACGATTTCCAATTCTTGCTGTGCTGTGCTGTGCTGGACGTACAATCAGCTGTTATTCAGCTGTGATCTGCTTTTTTTAAAATGAAAACTTCTACCCTTCTGGCTTAGGCGCTGCGAAATGCTTTGAGAGAAACGAAAAATGATTGCATGAAATATCAACCTGCTGTCTGCACCTTGTGGTGACGAATATTCAGAATCTGCGAATTATTAGATCATCATTTCAGCATGTGACGTCATGAAAGTGAAGTCTTTTATTAGTTTTTATCGGTGTGACGTTCTGGAAAGGCACACCGCAGTGCTGCTGGAAGCCTGGAACAGCTCATTTCCAAGTCGAGGAATAAGAACAACAACCTTCGGTGGTTTTGACGTATCAGCTGTTTTCCGTCACTTCCTGATTCGTTTATTGACTTGGTTTAGGTATAGGTGTTGCCAGACGTGTGTGTGTGTGTGTGTGTGTATGGATGATAAGTTCTGTTTACTGGGTATGTCATGAGTACGTATATTGGCTTGTGTGTTGGAGGAGTTTCTTCTCGTGTACATAAAAAAAAAAAAAAACGGATATTTCCTGTAGTGACCCCCAAAGGTTTTGGGGTCATTATCTTCATGATATTTAGTGTTTTGTCCATTTTTTACGGTAATCCCCAACGGGTTCGTATTAAACACGCCTTTGCAAAGTTGGATACATCCCTGGTTAAAAACCCTTGGTGGGTCACTGTCTAGAAAGATCCAAATAGCCTACGTAAGACTGTGGAGGATTGAATACTCAGTTGACAGACAATAAGCGAAGACGCCACACCATCAATCAATGTCTTTGATGTACAGTTTTATCTATGATACTGGAAAATAAGCCGCAGTTTCCCTTAATGATGAAAATGCGCGAATTATCTGCAGCAATTAACGGCGAAACGTCTGGAGGTTGACAGCCATTTGGAAGAAAACCCTTGATTTATGATTTCGGCCGAGTAACTCAGGATGGTTGTAGATGACAGTAGGTTAAATGAGGCACGAATGATTTCGCTTCTTTTTATTCCGGGACTCAAAATAGATGCTGATTGCTTTCGTGTGGAAAAAGAGGTTAGGTTTCGAGAAGCTACAAGAGCTTGGAAACTATAGGAAAATACATTCTATGTTATGGAAACCTTGTTTAAAGAAGTGCCCTCATGACCGAGAGTTCAAAAAAAAGCAAAATTAAAATTTGGCAAAGAAAACACGGCAGAAAATAACGAGACAAGAATTCTTCATGGAAAAGGAAAGAAAACGTTAAGATTTTCATAAAGAAAATCTTACAGAAAATCATTGTCTAAATACAACTAGAATTCGTTATGGGAAAACAACAGAAGGACGCCCATCGTTTAGTGTAAGAACAAAAGAAGTCTTTAGAAGTCGATTTTTGTCTTAGAAGTCTTGAAAAGCCTGAAAAAGGTCTTCTTAAATAGTTGGAAAGTCTTAGAATGTCTCTCCTAAGTTTCAGACTGTTGCGTCTATATGTGTCTCAGTCTGAAAGTGTTCCAATCAGTCATTCAGAACTACTGAAGGCGTTTATAGCCTGAAAAATCAGTTTAAGGTCTTGTGTAGTTCTTTTTTCAAAGAGAGTTATAGAAACTTATCAAACAGCGCCGCCCCGTAAGGGAACAGTGTCGTGTCTAAGTATCTACCGAAGTCCTTCTTTCACGGAAAAGATCTGGCCGAAATTGCAAGCGATTGAAAATAAATAAATATATAAATAAATCAAGGAAAATTGGAGCTAAATTGTCTTCGTCTTTTGCTAAACGCTGTCCTGAGTCAACCCTTAGACATTCCCCAGTTTCTTAGTATCATCTCCCCCCCCCAAACCCCCCAAAAAGGGGGGCATGTTTCTGAGCCGTAGTGGTCAGGAGGTCACGTTTAATGAAGTTTTTCAGCATTGGCTGCCTGCGGACTTCTTCGCGCTCTGCTGCTTTTTTGGCAAAATTGGAAAAATCACCAAAGTTGATGGCAAAATTGGCACCAAATCTGCAGAGTTGATGTCAAAATTGGCACCAAATCTCCAAAGTTGATGGTAAAATTGGCGCCAAATCTCCAGAGTTGATTGCAAAATTGGCACCAAATATCCAGGGTTGATGGCAAAATTGGCGCCAAATCGCCAAAGTAGATTGCAATATTGGCGCCTAATCTCCAGAGTTGATGGCAAAATTGGCGCCAAATCTCCAGAGTTGATGGTAAAATTGGCGCCAAATCTCCAAAGTTGATGGTAAAATTGGCGCCAAATCTCCAGAGTTGATGACGAAATTGGCGCCAAATCTCCAGGGTTGATGGCGAAATTGGCACCAAGTCGCCAAAGTTGATTGCAATATTGGCGCGAAATCTCCAGAGATGATGGCAAAATTGGCACCGAATCGCCAAAGTTGATGGCAAAATTGGCGCCAAATCTCCAGACTTGATGACAAAATTGGCGCCAAATCTCCAGAGTTGATTGCAATTTTGGTGCCAAGTTGCCAAAATTGATGGCGATATTGGCCAACGTTGCTGGCAAGATTGGCACCACATTGATGTAAAACTGGCACCAGATTGACCAACGTTGATAGCAAAATTGGCCAGTGTTGATGCAGGGTGAAACTGGCACCAAATGGATGGCAAAGTTGGCGCCAAATTGCCAAAATTGATGGCAAAATCAGCATATGGAGCGCAGGACACTTCCAGAGCAGCGAGATGCTTGATGACGTCATAATTCGCGACAGTGTGACACTGCCTGTAGGTAGTAAATAAATAAAATAACTAAAAATTAAAAAAAGTAAAAAAAGCATCATGTAACATACTGTATATTCTTAGATATTAGGATGCTGGCATGTAAACGACATGGAGAGAGAGAGAAAAAAACATAAAGACACTATATGAATATATTAACATAGCGTATGAATATTAAACATATACGTATATGAGAATTGCTACACGGTCGTCCAATAGTCGTCCATAATATTAAGGAAAGGAGGAGGGTAGTCTTCGTAAAATAATAATAATAAAAAAAGAACAACAACACAGGATGTTGCTGAGGCAGAGGCATTCTTCGATCTAGTGAGTTCTATAGTAGATTCACATCAACCGTGCATTTGACGTGTAGGCCAGTCCCTTACGACGTTCCTGATTGGCTGTCGATAAGCCAATCACAGGGCTGGAAACTCTCAGTCTTTCTCGAGAGTTACATAGGCAGGATGTATGTTCCACCTCTCCTGAAAGACGTATACCTCAGGAGAGATGGAACACATCCTGGCTATGTGAACTCTCGAGAGAGACTGAGAACTTTCCAGCCCTGCCATTGGCTTATCAACAGCCAATCAGGAACGTCGTAAAGGACTGGTTTAGACATCAAATGCACGGCTAATGTGAATCTACTATAATAAGCGTTGTATTAAGTCTTTAATCTCAAGTTTTCAAAGTGAATGAATAAATAACGAAAAAATACGATCAATGACTCTGTCTACTTCGTCCTCTTGGATATGGAATCGACATCGGATCGTTAAAAGATCGTCTCGACAGTCGACACTGATGGTTATAAGACGAAAAAGAAGATATCCTGTCGCTGGAAGTCATCGACTGGCTTTGTAGCTTGAAAATGCTCCTTTGTTCACGGGAAACGGGTAGTTTAGGAAAGAGGCCGTTGTTTCTTGAGGAACGAAACCATTCTGTCTTGAGGAACGAGGCTACTGTCTCTTAAGGAACGAAGCCATTCTTTCTTGAGGAACGAGGCCATTGTCTCCTGAGGAAAGACGCCATTATTTCTTGAGGAACGAGGGTGTTCTTTCTTTATGAACGAGACCATTTTTTCTTAAGGAAAGAAGCCATTGTTTCTTGAGGAACGAAGCCATTTTTTCTTGAGGAACGAGGCTGTTCTTTTTTAGGGAACGAAGCCATTGTTCTTGAGGAACGAGGCCATATTTGGAGACCCAGACACAGGAACGGAAGAGAAGTGTCACAGTTTCCAAAGATCGCGAACACCAACTGCAACAGCTACTACATTGTTCCCATCTCTGCCAACAGACAGTACAAAGAGAGAAAATGTGCACTGCACACAATGCATTCCTTCTACTATTACGATTAAGTACTACGGACTACTACCATTACTACTACTACTTCTACCACTAATACCAATAGGTTTTTTTTTCTTCTGTGTCTACTAAAGTTGTAGATTCGAGGATTTGGTATTTCAAGATATTCTTCCTCTGCCTTCCTTCAGTGTTGATATGTTATGTATATATATATATATATATATTATATATATATATATATATATATATATACTATATATATATATATATATATATATGTATATATATATATATATATATATATATAATACATACATACATACATACTATATATATTATATATATATTTATATATATATATATATATATATATATATCACATATTCGTACATAAGACGACAACAGCCGATGAATAACATTCCAAAAAAAGATTATAACTCATTCCAATCAAATTCGTCTTAGTGGATCTGAAGTAGTTATATATATAATATATATATATATATATATATATATATATATATATATATATATAATTTGTATATAACCGTTTGGAAACTGACGATATAGTGACGTGAGCCAATCTCGATTCCATATCTATAGCTCCCCACCCCCCAACCCTAATCCCCAAACTCTTATATAGCTGTAGCCGTAGTTCGGAAATAAAGATAATAACTATTATTAATATTAAATAAAAACAAATAATGATTAGTTGTCCATTCTGCTTTGAATGCAGGTAGTCAGTCTCACACATTCAGTCAGCCAACCAGTTGAGTCATCCGATGACATAAATACTCAGTAATTCATATCATCTGTGATTTACGTAACTATGTTTTGGTTTATTGTCATCGAGACTTTGGAAGGTAAGATACCTACACACACATCCCCCCCACCCTAAATTTATATATATTCTTTTCCTCTGTTTTTCTAATTTCTGTTCTTACACGGTGAGGAGCTATATGTATGTATACATGTATAGTGTACCCATATATATGTATACATATATATTTTAATGTATATGATAATTTATATATACTATATATATATATATATATATATATATATATATATATATATATAATGAGACCCAATGTAATTTCTCACCATTTCTAAACTCCAATGCTTTCACTTTTAAAAGAACTTCACATACAATGCTCAAGCAGTCAATTATATATATATATATATATATATATATATATATATATATATATATATATATATATATATATATATATATATATGTGTGTGTGTATATATATATATATCTATATATATATATATATATATATATATATACATATAATTACATACACTTACAAACAAATATAAATATTGTGTACGTGGAGGAATGTCTGAACGTTTCTTTGAGCAACCGTCAGCAGGGGATGTCCAGAAGAGACTCCAGGAAACTGGAAGAGATTCCAGGAAACTGAAAGCACAACAGAGGCTTTTGTGGCCTTCTTCTAAGTTATAATAGCAGCAGTGAGGTTTCATGACTAAATTTCCCCCCGTGAACGTTATTCGTAATATTTTTGTTAACCTTTGGAATGCATTTACACAAATATACATCCATAAGTAAAAAAAAAAGTTGTTTTATTTAAAAATTTCCTAATATACTTTTTGCAATCGTTACAGTGTTAGTGCAGTGCTAAGAATGTATGTTTAACAGGTGCACTGTGGGCATTACTCGAGGTCCTGTGCGGCGTCCTTTGGACCCTAGTCTCATAAAATCTGGAGTGAGGTATGCAGACAGTGCACCTGAAGTGGTGGACTGTAGGCATTACTTATGGGTCTTTGCAGCGTCCCCTCAGCATTTAGCTGCAACTTATAATCACTGTACCTCCGTTCATATTCTCCTTCTTCTATCAGACTTTCCATCCTTTCTAATAGTTGTTTCACAGTCCAACTGCGAGATTTTCCTCCTGTTACACCTTTTAAACATTCTTATTGTCTCCTAAGTATTTCCCTTTTAGCGCTGAATGACGTCATAGGTCCCAGCGCTTGGCCTTTGGCCTAAATTCTATATTCTATTCTACTCTCTAGTACTACTTAGCCTACGAAAGACTTACAACTTATGCTGATAAAGACTGACCGTAAGAAACAGTCTGGTTTGCTGTTGAATAAAGCTAGAACGTTTAAAATTAATAGCAAGGGTATTCAGCGTTGGTTTAAATGGTGTAATAACAGTACGAAAGAGGAAAGGCATAAAGTAAAGCTGTTTCGTTAAATACGTAGCTCTGCACCTAACACGAACAGTGCAGTGTGGCCGCAAATGTTTGTGGAGTGAGCACTTGGGCACCAGGAAGTTCATAAAAATGCCAACAACGATAAATGAACTATGGTGTTGTAGCAGTAACAACTGAAACGTCGACAACAACACGGAAAAACAACCTTCAACTTCGTGTATATAGCCTACCTAACTGGTCCGGCACAAGAGCGCCAACCCAACCTCACTCCTTCCAACAAATACAGGCAGCCCCCGCCCTCCCCCTATCCCTATCCAACCTCCAACCCATCCCTCCCCCCTTCCAAGACTCGGTCAATGTCAGAAAGAATCTCCCTTGCAAAGCTTTGCAACCGCATGTGTCTGCATGAACTCACACCAGGAGGGACTTGGATTTCTCTCTCTCTCTCTCTCTCTCTCTCTCTCTCTCTCTCTCGGATACACACGGCTCGTGTTGTCAAGGCGAAGGTTAGATAGAGAAAGTCTGAGCAGGTTTGACTCACTACGAGACGTCAGAATTTGTATCCGTTTATTATAGAAGCTGACGTCTCTCTCTCTCTCTCTCTCTCTCTCTCTCTCTCTCTCTCTCTCTCTCTCTGCCTCTGAATTTTAAACTTTTAATCTAAATCACATGTTTCCATCGCCTACATTATGGTTGTATGCCGGTTTGTTATCATTTTTTTCTTGACTTGATCTTACATAGGCCTAACTAAGGGTGGTTTTAGGCTAAAGGTGATCAACATCCAGGAGCTGGAGATCTGTTTTTGACTAGACAATTACGCTTCTTCTTTTTTGTTTTTTATCAAGCCTCGTTCAGAATGAACGGCGAACTATTCATGTCGACAACAATGAACGAGCCTTGAACAAAAGCCGCGGAAAACAATGGAAAAACAGCCGGATTTGCTTTTGTTTTACGAAATTACGGCGCTAGTCAGACTTCTGCTTATGTAGTAGTCTAAAGTAACTGAACAGTTTGCATGTTTTTAAACCGTATTTATGGCAATTTACAGATTCCAAAATGCTTGTACTGTATACCTCTTTCTCCATCGACCATATTGGTACTACAGAATGGTACGAGGTGTTTGAACAGGAAAGACAGAGGTATTCAGTTGCTCAATGCTCTCCTTGGTTCCTACTTTGGGAGCCACTTCCGAATACTGATTGCAGTGAAGAGGTTACTTGAAGGAGAAAGGGATACAGTCGTTTTACACCTCATGAGTATCGTCTGAAGGCCCTGAAAGGCTTAAAAAAAAAAAAAAAAAAAAAAAAAAACCTTGGTGTCGACGTCATCGAACTAATGACTCACGACCGAGTTCGGGTAAGTGGCTCTAGTCGCAACAGAGTTCAGGATGTTTTATCCTATATCGGTGTGATTTTGGGCTCGATAATATAAGTTTGGTCAAGTTCTTAGCATAGAAATTGACTTACAGCAAGGTGATTCGAAGTTTGGTCAAATCCCTCGTAGAGAATTAACCTAAAGCAGGTTCTACGTTGACCTTGGTCTAAAGCAAATTCTGCAGACTAAACCAAGATTTCTTCAAATGGGAAGTTGTAAACTACGTTGAACAAAGAACTGGGAACCGTCAAAATTCAATATAAACCACAGAAACGATTGAATACTAAATTCTTTACAAAATTCGGTCAAAATCAACATCTGCGCAGATCTAGTTGATACAAATGTCAATCGAACGACAACAGGTGTGTCCGGAAACTCTACATTCTGAGTCATGGGAGCATGTGCTCTCTGAAAGCTTTTTTTTTTTTTTTCTTTTGTAGGTTACACCTGTGTAGTGGTCTTCGTAATCCTCATCAATAGCTTCATCATCTAAAAATCAAATGGAATTATGGCACCGATTTCGTTTGCGTTTTATTTTGGTTAGTTTTTCTTTTTTTCTGTTCAATCATCTCTCCGGTTACTTCTGTTATTGAACTCCCACAATATAAACCTAAGTTTTTTGTATTCATTCTGCTATTGTAACCCTCACACTTTAGGCCTAAGTTTCTTGTATCCACTCTGTTATTGTACTCTCACAATCTAGGCCTTAGCTGTATACATTATTTTATTATACTCTCTAAATATAGGGCTAAGTTTCTTTTATTCATTATGTTATTAGAATCTGACAATAGAGGCCAAGATTCTTGCATTTATTCTGTTATAATATCACAAATAGGCCAATATTAATTGAATTTATTATTATTATGCTCTCATATATAGGCCAAAGTGTCTTGTATTCATTGTTTATCATATTCCCCAAAAAAAATATAGGGATCAGTTGCTTGTATTCATTGTTATTAAATCTCACAGTATGGTCCTAAGTTTCGTGCATTTTTTTTCCCGTAAAATAGTCTAAAATATAAAGTAGCTTCGAATTATTTTTAGTTTTTTTTAATCTTATTTCAGTATTCTGAATTTCATACGTAGTATATATATATATGCATTGCATATATATACATATACATTATACATCCATATGTATACACACACATGTATGTGTACATGAACGCAACCCCCATGCGCTCACACAATCACTGCATCGTCAACAACAGACGCACCATAAGGCTGCTTGTGGGCCAAAGTTTACAAAAACAGACGCAAGCACTCGTCCGGATTTCCTGCAAGCATTGCTAAAGCACTTGTGCTTTGAAAGCATTTCTTGTTCGTGTTATCAAGGTGGTTTTCCTGTTTGGCATAATCAAACTCCTTAGCTATACCTTTGTTTTGGTCTAGGTTTCCGGAATGAGCTGATTTTGGCACGGTACAAGCAATTCGGGTACCGGCCGCGTTCTATTCTCTTTCTGTGTGTGTGTGTGTGTGTGTATGTGTGTTATGTATGTATGTGTGTGTGTGTGTGTGTGTGTGCTGATTTAGTATTGGCTATCAGGCATTTCCGTTCTCTCTCTCTCTCTCTCTTTCTCTGTCCTGATATAGTATTGGTTTTCTGTTTCTCTCTCTCTCTCTCTCTCTCTCTCTCTCTCTCTCTCACATTGTGTGGTAGTTTAGTATGGGTGTGATTCTTGTGTTTTTTCTCTCTCTCCCCTAAGCCGAATATTATTTACATATTAATTTATTTTTGTACTTGGTTACTTATTCATTCAAACTGAAATAATTTCACAAACGTATCAATAACTAAAAAAAACTCCGTTTAAATAAATCAGAATAAAACTGTCTATTTATTTATACATTCAATTAATCATTTATCTAGTCATTTGCTAATAATTCATCAAACATTTTGTTATTCATCTGTCCAGACTTATTCATCCAGTTATTCAGCTGTTTACTGATTCCTCAAACCTTTTACCATTCAGTCATTCACTCATCCATGGGTAAGGAATACAACTGATGCATTGTGGGAGATTGCGTGACCTTCTCTCTTGATTTCATAATAGAGTCAGGGTTGATTTTGAAGTATTTCCTGTCTGCAACAGACTTGCGTTTACCTACGGGAGTAGTAGATATGTACGCATATGCAATCACATAGAAAAGCGTATTGAAATATATACACAATGTATGTATACTTATATATATAATATATATATATAATATATATATATATATATATATATATATATATATATATATATATATATATACATACATACGATCATCACCCATCAGGCTGCTACCTAAACGATAGCTTAAGAACCTCTATAAACACACACAGCAGGGAGAGGTTGACGGTTGACCTAAGCCGTTGCCATAGCAACCAACCCCTCCTCCTCCCCCTCCCTCCCTTCCATCCCCCAAAGGTCAAAGCATAAGCATTATGACGAAACTGACGAAGAGGAGAAGGATGCGATGAAGGTTTAACGAGGTGACACAACCGCCGGCCGGAAGTGCATCTGAGGAACTAACTTCCGCTATCGAGGTTGTACAACCCACCAGGCCTGCAGGAGAGATGTCTAGTCTCACGTGGGTGGAGGAAGGAAGCCAAGAAGGTGAACGAGTCCATAGAGAGAGAGAGAGAGAGAGAGAGAGAGAGAGAGAGAGAGAGAGAGAGACATGGCACTGCCAACTATGAAGGAAATTCGAATTGCTGTCAAAAGGTAGTGTGGCATGTTTTGATGCGTCGGTCCA
Source organism: Macrobrachium nipponense (assembly GCF_015104395.2). Classification (NCBI taxonomy): domain Eukaryota; kingdom Metazoa; phylum Arthropoda; class Malacostraca; order Decapoda; family Palaemonidae; genus Macrobrachium; species Macrobrachium nipponense. The sequence goes on along the minus strand of NC_061090.1, from coordinate 59,310,458 downwards.
TTCTGTGTGAATATTTGTATGTATGTGTCAGCTTCTGGGTAAGCGTGTTTTACGTGCCTCTATCTGTTATTACGTCTCTCTCTCTCTCTCTCTCTCTCTCTCTCTCTCTCTCTCTCTCTCTCTCTCCTGTTCTAACTGGTATTAACGCGGGCTAGCGTTAATACCAGTTAGATTTGATATCATCACTGTCATGTTCTGAACGATGTTCATTCGTTAAGTATTACTATCATTATTATAATTATTAATATTATTGGCCACCAGATGGCACTAAACAAAGGAATGAGGTTGCTAACCGCACGTTTTAACCAGCACGTACAGCAGGAAGAAGACGAGAATGAAACAAACCAAGTATGAAAACAAAACAACCACTTGGCACCAGCGTATGTAGACCAAAGATTCCAGGGATGTTGTTTACCTTTCTTTATTTACGTTCTACTCCACCTTGATTGTGGGAATTCTCACGGAGCAAGAGCCCGTGCTGGTGGAGCAGTGTCAGCAGGATTAAGCTACTAGGGTGTTGATCATTCGCGAAGGAAGAAATACCGGGATTATGTTGTCTCATCAGAACCTTCTGTGAACTGAGAGGAATTTGGTTTCATATTTTAATAATTTACTTTCATTATCATCTGTTTATTTAGCTATTTAATTGATTTTTTAAAATTTTTAAATACTGATCTCTCGTTCCTGTAATTCCCATTACCTTATGTTACTTCTTTCAAAAAAAAAAAAAAAAAAAGATCAATGTTCTTTGGGTGCTATTTGAACTTTAAAGTCAGTGGCCCCAGTCTTGGATGCCTTGTTTTATATGAATTGGGTTCATTTCTGAATAATAATAATAATAATAATAATAATAATAATAATAATAATAATAATAATAATAATAATAAATTACAACTCAAAGGAGCATGTACTGTATGTCACTGGTACTAAGTTTCTGATCTGATGTTAAAAACTCATAGTATTGTCCAAAATTAGTGACAAAAAATATCATGATAATTCCATTTACAATCGAATATATCCCCAAGCCTTTAAATATGTGAAATCATTCTTATTAACAAGTAAATTGTCTTTAGAACTGACTCAAGTTATAAAGATGACGCTGTTAGACCCTTGTATATCACTGCGTTTCAAATTCATCTGGCTTCCTGCTCAGCTGTCGATAAGAAATACCGAGATACAACGTTTTTATCTCTAAAAATTAAAAACGTGAGTTGATAGCCCCTGTGAATTGATAAAAGGAAGGATGAACTTTGCGACAAGTACGTATCGATAAGTAGAGCGCGCGCTCACACACACACAAACCTACACATTTTCCAAATGAGCGCAGCTGTCAACGTGATTTTCTTAGCAGCCATTAGCTTGTGTGTGTGTGTGTGTGTGTGTGTGTCCATGTCCAGCTATAAACCTTTACATTGCGAAGGACTTGAGCCTTACCAGCAAGTCTATTTAGAGTGTTGTTGCTAGACCTATGTGGCTAAAGTCTGTTTGACGTTACTAGACCTATATGTTGCTCAAATCTGTTCAGAATGACGTTGCTATCCACCATAGACAACTACGTAAATATTTCTACATTTACGTAATTATCAGTATTGCTCTTGTTGCAACGATACGCCCTAACAGTTCATACTGAAAAAGGATTGTTATTGTTGCAACATCAATCCTTGACAACTCATATTTAAACAGGGTTGAATCGTAATGCAAGAATGTTGTGATGCCATTATGTTTTGCTCCATGCTTGCCTTCATCAGCTTTTCTCTCCTCTCTCTCTCTCTCTCTCTAGCCCAGCTGCCCAGTGCATCATGCAAACGAGAATCAATGCACGAAAACACGGAGAGCAAAGCATACGAGAAAGAGGAGGATGGAGTGCTCTCTCTCTCTTTCTGTGTGTGTGTGTGTGTGTGTGTGTGTGTGTGTGCTTCGGACTTCGTTACCCCGGTAGATACTAGGTATGCTCATAGCCACGTGACCACCGAGTCACACGCCGCCTTAAAGAAAAAAAAAAGAAAAAAAGCCGGTATGTGCAGCCTAGTGTAAAAAAAAATCACCTGTAGAGAATAAGAAGAAAGAAGCAGTTGATTAAGAAGTCAATCATATAGTATATAACTATATATATAATATATATAATATACTATATATATATATATATTATATATATATATATATATAAATATAATATAATATATTATACATACACCGTCAAGTAGACCTAAAGGACTAATACAGTAGAGTTGCTTGACAATTTCAGACATCACATTTGAAGGCATTCCTTGCCAGGAGTAAAGTACATCATCTGTAAATGAGAAGACGAGGAAGGACGAGAAGAAGAGCCAGACAATGATTTAGTTTCTCTGGAATATAGGAGCCAGACGGTATATCAAGATCTGAACCCGTTTATCTTCACTAACCTCGTCTACCCCTAAGAAGTGTGCGAGCCAGCAGCACGCCATATTTAGACTAATCCGCGGTTTGTCATGTGATTCTGTTAAATTTGTCGTTTTGTTTGTTCCGCTTAGTAAGAATCGTTTCGTGCTGACACGATTACGGTCCCCGAAACCCACCAAAAAATGATAAAAAAAGAACATGGCTTCCCTGAGTGGGTAAACTTGCACCCGCACCAAATTTTGTATCTCCTCAGTTAGCAACAGAAAAACGGTGAGATGATGTAGTTTACGTTTCTCTCTATCGACATTTTCCCGTCAAAAATAAAATGGGAAGTCATTAAAACATTGCTTGAGGCAAGAAAGAGACTAGCAGTTGTGTTCTGCGAAGCCTCGCTGATGTATGAAAAACAAATATGGTTGCATAGATCCAAGGACCTTGCGTAGACCTATCCTGGGATCTCTCTCTCTCTCTCTCTCTCTCTCTCTCTCTCTCTCTCTTATTATTCATGTGGCCATCCACACGTGCGATCGAATTTGCTCCCAGTATTTGCATATCATTTGAGAAATTGAGTCAAGGAGAACACACATAAAAATCAGAGTTAATTGATTATTGTTTTTTTACTTTCCATATGTACAGGGATTAGAAAAAAATAACATGGAAAGAAAAAAATGGCTCTTTCTGCGGTATGTTAAGTTATGGGTAAGCACTTTCGTTTTTCAAAACGATACTGGCACTATGTGACACTTTTAAGTACATAAACACACAAATACGCTAAAGTGATGTGTTTTGAGAAGGGCAGAGGTTTGCATATTGAGGATTTATTTTGAAAAAAAAAACGAACATACAAACAAACAAACGGTTGTCCGAGACGATTCACTGTTAACTTAAGATCTCAAAATATAAAAGTCATTGCTCCATTTAAAAACTGAACTCTGTCTCAGTAGAAAGAGATGTAGAGCCATTAAAAATGAATCATTTTTTATTTATTTATTTATTTTTGTCAGAGAATATTTTACAACGAAACTGCCGTAACAGAAAGGAATCTACTGCCATTGAGAACAAATCATTTTCATTTTATTTTTCGTCAAGGATTCTTTTTCTTAAAACTAAACCCAATCTTACTTAACAAGAAGAAATCTACTGCCATCAAGAACGAATCAATTTTATCATTTAATTTATTTATTTGTTAGGGAACAGGCGTGTGAGAACGAAATATAAAAGCCATATCATTTAAAATATAACTGTCGTAACAGAAATGAATCTACTGCCATAAGAACGAATCACTTTTTATTTTATTCATTTATTATTTAAGAAGCAGACGTGATATTCACAAATCGGTAATGTGTCTCTCCATCTCAATTCGCAATTCGCCCTTTGTTCATGAATCATGACTTTTTCGCACCTGACGGCGGCTGTGGAGCTCTTTCCCTCCTTCCTACCTACGGGGTCCAACAACCTGTTTGTTTTGATAGCTGACGTCTCTGGCGCAACGAGCCAATAGCGCGCGACGAAAGAAAAAGCTTTCGTTTTCACCAATAGAAAACTGTCTCTGATCTCATTTAGGTCACAGTAAATAAACACTCCTGTGTTTTGACCAATCGTGAACCATTTAGCTTAACGTTTAGGGAGCCTTGGCGCATGTATGAGCCAATCGGAGGACGAGGGAGGCGTGGCTTGAGGCCCTCTGCAACTGCGACACGATTAAAATCCCCAGATCGTCATTCAATAGTCTCAGCGCAGTCGTACGAATCAGACGCTTGTGCATTCGCTCTTGGTATATTTCTTCAAGCCATCTCGGTATCTCCTCAAGATGTCTGACGCTTACTTCGACGAGTACGACCACTACAACTTCGACGAGAAAATCGTCCATTCTCGCGGCAGCGGGAAGAACAGGTCCAAGGTCGAGGCGGAGCAGAACAAACACCTGCACGACAGCGACGGACACACGAGAAAAATAGTCAATAACATGAAGAACAATGAGGCCAATAACAGGACGACGCAGGCCACCGCGATAAAGCACTAGGGGAAGATTTCAAGTTAGTTTTTAAGTGGTAAGTCGGAAGTCCTTCTCTTCTTTTAAGTTACCTGTTTAAGTAGCCATTTAGTTCCACTTTTCATCTGGTGGTGGTATGTGGATGTGACTGTATAATGTTTATTTATTTGATTATCTGATTAGTAATTGTATATATATATATATAATATATATATATATATATATATATATAATATATCTAATATATATATATATCGTGTTGCAAGTACATGAGATGTCAGATATCCCATTTAGGCTAACCTTTTTCAGTTGATCCGTTTGGGTTTGAAGTGATCAATGAAGTTAAATTTATTCATTTATTTCCCCGTTCCATTCGTGGTAAACATAAGTATGGATGCTTACTGTATTATTGTTCAAAGTAAAGAAAATTTTCAATTTCAAATATCCGCCACCATTATTGACGTTCTGGACTTTCTGGAGAGAGAGAGAGAGAAGAGAGGAGAGAGAGAGGAGAGCGAGAGAGAAGAGAGAGGCCGGGTGGGGTACGATGTTCTTGGTTTCTCAAGTTGCTCTTTTTAAGGTTAATTTATTTACCTGGTATGAGTCATAGGATTTTATTTGTAAATTTATGCATGATTCCATTTTTTTCAAATTTTCATCATACCTTAATACATATGCATATAAGGTATATATATATATATATATATATATATATATATATATATATATATATATATATATATATATATATAGGCTATATATATATAATGCTTGTATTTAATGTTACATAAGATATATTACCCAACAGCTTTAAATTGTTTTAGTACTGTATTCAAAAGTTATTCTAACATCGTTAGTTACCAACGAAATGTGGCCTAGTTTATTGTCACTTCGTAACATTAGGAGGAGGTTATAATAGTTGATATTTTCCAAAAGGCAGGCTTATTCATCGTAATATTATTATTTTACGAATTATATCATACGGGCTTTTGAAAATGTAAAACCGGTTTGTCTCAGTGTCCGGTGAAGTGTTACCTCCTCCCACCTTGAAGGAACAAGCAGCTGTTGTTGATGGCTGCCGAGTCGCCTGTGACTGCTGCGGCTGCCGCCCCTATGAGCCGTTAGGAGTTAGGTACGGCTGGGGTTGGGTGACTTCGGTCGTATTTTCTCTTGAAAATTGAGCTCATGGTTACCAAGCTTGGGTGCGTTTAGCTTGAATTCGTCAGTTGCGCGTTTGGCATTATTGTGTTAAATCGATGCTTGCTTGTGTGTGTGTGTGTGTGTGTGTGTGTGTGTGTGTGTGTGTGTGTGTGTGTGTGTGTGGTTTACAGACTGCTTGCTGTTGTTTGACCTGATTCTGCTGCTTGGTAGACCATATTCCTGGAAGCGGTACTGATGAACAGTTCTGGCAGCGATGTCAGAACAGCTAGCTTCGCAAACCGAGAAATTGTAGTCCAACTTAAAATACTCTCAGAATATATTTTCTCTATTTGTTCTCTGTGTGCTTGTTGAATTCAACCAATAATCCTTCTTGTCAACGCATTCTGTATATTATACAGTGGCTCGATTCTTATAGAGTTGTGTGACTGACTGACTGCGTCTAGTTATCGGGGTTTAGCCGCACAGCTGATAGTGTGGGGGTAGGGGGGGTTGGGGGTTGGGTCGAGGTAGCCACTGGTGGCGGAGGTACTGCATCAGCTGTTCGGTTGCCAAGGGAGAGGAAGAGCGGAGCTTTTGTGTGCGAGTTCGTGTGTGTGTATGTTGGGGGATGTGGGGTTAATGCTAGGCCTCCACGATACTAGGCCCCCCTCTCCCCTCTTTCCCTCGGCTAAATTGTGGCGGGGGACTGACTGACGATAAGGGTCTTTTGGGATCTCTGTTGATGTTGTGAGTTTACAAAGAAGCCAGCAGAATTGATATGAGAATTATACTAGCTAAGGAAATTGAATTTATTTGATATTTATGTAAAAATCTTTTACATAGAATGATAATAGGCCTTACAAAGCGGCAAGTTGATATATACAAAAATCACTTGTATAGAATGATAATAGCCCTAAGCATTTTGAAATGAAAGAGAAACATCCAGGATAAATATACTTATGGTGTTTATAAAAGAATCACTATTATATAGTAGCATAATAAAAATTAATAGGCCTCTTGGAATGAAAGAAATGTCAAGGGTGAGGTTATTTGGGTCATTGGTGACCTATTCTTGTTCAGTACATTTTTGTGAGGTTTTCAATTTCAACTGAACAGTAGCTTAACTGCTTTCCCGGCTACAGTGTAAACTGTAGTATGTAAATGAATCGGGGGATGGTTTGTGTGAAAAGTTGAGAAAATTTGGAGGAGTGAGGGAGTATGCATGAGAAAAATAGTCCAGTTTAATGTATTAGTCTAGCCAGGTGGTGAGGTTCAGTGAGTGTTACATAAGATGATGGCCAGTGCTCAGTAGAGAGACTCCGTGTTCACTTGAGAGCGGCGGAACGCAGGAAAATTCGTATAATTAATCTTGCGAGACGAAAGACTGGTCCGCAGATCATGCCTCATGAGGAAAAAGTGGTTCATTTAAAATCAGGAAGTGTTTGTGCGATCATGAGACTGTGCGAGCCTGTTTGGATGAGCCTAAATTACATATATATGGCGTTACTTTGTATGTTTGAGCTATGTTCGTAGCTGGTGAAGCTTTTTCATGTTAAGGTCGTCTTCACACACACACACACACACACACACACACACACACACACACACACACACACACACACGGAGGTCACAGGAAAAAAATAAATACGAAACACTTTGCGTTATATACTTAAAATGGGTTTTGTTCGTAAATGGTACATAAAATAGCATTCAAAGGAGTGTAACACTATTGGAGTGTAAGTTTTTGTATTACATAGAGGAGGGTTTTGGGACGGGGAAACCACAAGCGTCAAGTCGGAGAGTGAGAGAGAGAGAGAGCAAGAGAGAGCGAGCACGCAAGGTACAAAGAGAGAGAGAGAGAGAGAGAGAGAGAGAGAGAGAGAGAGAGAGCAACAAACATTGTCGGAACACGATGTAGAATACATGAAGCAAATAAAGAGTGAGAGAGAGCATGACTCAACGGATGTGAAAGCGCAAAACAAGATATGATTATAAACATAACAAGGCCGACTTGCAAACGAGAGAGAGAGAGAGAGAGAGAGAGAGCCGGTCTTGGGCGGTTGGCAGCAGGAGGCTCGGAACACAATTTATTGGATGTTGGAAGGTGGAACCAAGGTCGCTCCGTCTAACACCAGACAGACGGACAGACAAGGACCTTACGTACGGACGAGTCTCGTGGATTCGTCCGTCACAGTTTCACCTTAAACGTACAATCCACTTTGTTTTCTAAGCGCGTAAGGGTGAATCAGAAGTTGAAGGTTTTTTTTAACTCTCTCTCTCTCTCTCTCTCTCATATCTTGGGTTCTCGCCAAAAGAATGGAATGTATTTGCTTTGGGCTAGTTTATGTCTGCCATTTATATAAAGGTGAAGGAACTGATTCTCACGAGCTGGGAATTTCCCATGTGCTTGCTCTCTCTCTCTCTCTCTCTCTCTCTCTCTCTCTCTCTCTCTCTTCTCTCTCTCTTCTCTCTGCATATATTCTTCCGCAACATCCGTTGCTTTTCCTGATTTTCATTGAGCTGTGTTTATTAATTTGTTGATTTATATGTTTATCTAATGACCAATCTCTATCTGTATTTCCCTTGTTCTTTTGAAGCTTGAATTTCAGGTTAGTGGCCCCTGTGGTGGTGGACTTGTGCCACGTGAATTGAATAGCGTTTATCTTCTAATAATAATAATAATAATAATAATAAGAATAATAATAATATAATAATAATAATAATAATAATAATAATAATAATTTAAGGAAGCTTGAATTTCAAGACAGTGGGCCCTGTGGCGGGCATGTTCCATATATATAGGGACCATCTTCTGAATAGTTATGTAATAATAATAATAATAATAATAATAATAATAATAATAATAATAATAATCTTTAGAAGCCTGAATTTCAGTGCAGTGTCCTCTGTGGTGGGCATGTGCTACGTGAATAGGGTCCATCTTGTGAATGATAATAATCTGTTCAGTTTATTAAGTTTCTTAGTAGGTCAGTAGAAAAATAACACCCTAACGATTTCATTTTCCTGTCCACAGTCTTGTGTTGATGCCGAACCGAAGCCTGTGCAAGGGATTATCCGTACACGGACCGCCTTTGGGATTTGAGAAGGGACCAACGCTCCTGTGTCTGCATCTCTGTCGCCGCTGTTTACGCAGCCGACCACCTTCCTTGAGTCACGTTGAATTGTCGTAAAGAAAAAAAAATGAGAAAAAGAAGAAGAAGAAGAAGAACCCCTTTTAAGATGATGGCATCTCCCCTGTAGCTGTGTTTTGATTGTTGACGAGTTTGGGATCCATTTTGTCTAACAAAGGCATCACCACATATATATATGTCTTGTATTCGGGATTTTGCAGTTTACTCCTGCAGTATTTTTTTGGATTTCCTTTTTCATTTTCACTTTCTTTCTTTGGGTTGCATATCTTAAGTATATTCATTCAGCCTCCTCCTGGTGGGGGTAGTTTTTTTGAGGGCGAATTTCAATTTTAAGATATATATATATATATATATTTTTTTTTGGTTGAAGTATGGGAGAGAACGTGTTATATACTTTTTGCAGTCATTCAGTGCAGTTTTGGTCATTCATTTTTTGGGAAACAAAGGGCTTATAATTGTTCTAAGTGATGCATGTTGTGTGGGTGTCTTAAGCAAACTGTTGGTGAGATGTTATTCAGTTAGTGGCCTCCGAATGATAGAAGGTCCCACGTCTTTTTTTTCCTTTTTTAATATTTTAAATATATTTTATTTTCTTTTGTCTTGATATGACAAATTTTTAAATAAAATTTTCCTTGATATATTCATATCCTTTTTTCATCGATCTTTTAGTATTTCCTTTTTTCCTTCTTTGATATTTCTCTCTCTCTCTCTCTCTCTCTCTCATTTTATGATTCTAAACCCATTTTATTTCCACGAGGTACAAATATTTAGATAAGTTTCCCCCCAAACTCTTATCAACCTTCTCTCATAAACTTGTCTCTGAGAGAGCGCTCTTAGTTTCTCTCTCTTGTGCCCGTTGTTGTGATAATAAAAGATTTTGTATGAAACCTTTGGCTTTTATTCTGCCGTGGAAGTGAGTGGTTATATAGTAGATTCACATCAACCGTGCATCTGGTGTCGAGGCCAGTCCCTTACGTCGCTCCTGATTGGCTGTTGATAAGCCTATCACAGGGCTGGAAGCTCTCAGTCTCTCTCGAGAGTTCACATCGGCAGGATGTATGTTCCACCTCTCCTGAGGGATGTCCTTCAAAAGTATCCCTCAGGAGAGGTGGCACATACATCCTTCCTATGTGAACTCTTTCGAGAGACTAGGGAGTTTCCAGCCCCGTGATTGGCTAATCAACAGCCAATCAGGAGCGTCGTAAGGGACTGGCCTAGACATCAGATGCAAGGTTGATGTAAATCTACTAGAGTCGACTATTGAGGTTTATGTTACACGATTTGATAATGAGTTATTATTTTTTTTTTAAACATGTTGGGTCTTTAATGACCATTGAAACGGTCAACCAAGAAATAATTTAAAGAATGGAAAGAAAGATTTGAAATAAGCTCTGATATGAAGCCATTCGAGTGGTAGTCTCACCGGTGGTGTGGTGTCATTTGTAAATGTAAGAGCTTGGCCAAGGCTGAAGTCATTCTGAGAATTATTATAATCGGTAAAAAAGAAGGGGAAAAAATTGTACTTCATTTATACACAAGGTTTTGACAACAGTCTCTCTCCAACAGATTAAATCCATATGGAGAAACGAAAAGGCAGTAAATACGTCTTTATTCCTATCAAAATTGGTGAATCGCCCATCTCTGATGAGTACTTAATGTTATATCAATGAAAACCAATTGCATGTTTCTTATTTATTACTAAAAACTTTTGACACTATAGAGTCTGCCGAATTACCCGACTAAATCTAGGTGACGGAACGTGAAGGTATTTATTCTGAGCTGAAATTGGTGAATTACCCAGTTCAGAGCCATGTCCAAGTCACTGTAACCGACATAGGAGTCACAGCTTTGGAGAAGGCGAGTTGAAACGAATCGGTGTAGGTGTAGGTGAGTCTTGAGTGAGGTGTAGTCACGCTTGACGAAGAGTGATGAGGTTCATCAACAACTAGTCCAGCAGCTGCCTAACAAATACATTCCTGAATCTATTAAGAGGTAGGCCTATCTGAAGAATATTTAAATTCTGTTATAAGTAGGCCTATCAGCAGAAATATTCTGATCTCAGAAGTATGCCTATTATCATAAATATGATCGCTGTTAGAAGTTAAGCCCAAGGTCTAGAGAGTATAGGCCTATTATTTTCTCTAGACCTTGCGTAAGCCTATCAGGTTCGGTAAGGCTTCGGTAATTGGATGGTGAATTAATTCCTCGGAAAAGGTCATAGGGTGCATGTTTCGAAACTTTTCTTGTTTTTCTGTGACCCAAGGTAAGGTAACTATATCTCGGGCGTAAGCTAATGGTCGTATATACATAGACTTAAGTTTTAAGTTTGTTATATTCTTTAGGAGTGATTTATGCCTCCTCTGTTTTTTGGTACATTTTGATGTGTTAAAAATTATAGAAACTATGGCATCTGAATGATTAGATCAAGGAAACCATTTCCGGAGAGAATTCGGCTGATATCTATCTAAACATACTCTCTCTCTCTCTCTCTCTCTCTCTCTCTCTCTCTCTCTCTCTCTCTCTCTCTCTCTCTCTCTCTCTCTCTCTCTCTCTCTCCTTACAATGGCCTCTCTGTCAATGTCATTATTGCTATTTTCTCTAAAATTACTAAACGAAGCAGTTATTCATGGCCTTGGTGTTGATAAGCATAGAAATAAAAGTTTCCTTGAAGGCACAGGTGCAGAGAGGGACTGTTTACCGGTGACAGTCTTCCGCTCAGTTACTCTGGTAGTGCAGACTTGACTTATTATTATTATGTTTGTTTGAATGGCGTTTTTACGTTGCATGTAACCAGTGGTTATTCAGCAACGGGACCAACGGCTTTACGTGACTTCCGAACAAAGTCGAGAGTGAACTTCTATCACCAGAAATACACATCTCTCACTCCTCAGTGGAATGGCCGAGAATCGAACCCGCGGCCACCGAGGTGGGACGCTAATACCATACCAACCAAGCTGCTGAGGCGCTTATATATAGAGAAGACGGTACCTATTCATAAAGAACAAGCCCACCACAGGAGACATTGACTTGAAATTCAAGCTTCCAAAGAATATTGTGGTGTTTATTAGAAAGAAGTAAGTGGAGGTAAATGTTTAATATATATTTATAAATATATTTATATATATATAGTATATATATATATAGATATATTATTATATACATATATATATATATAATATCTGTCTATATATATAATATAATATATATATACCTATAATCTATATATATATATATATACTATAGTATATACTGTGTGCATATATAAATATGCAGCATAAACTACATTCCTAAAGATTGTAAGAAACGTTTCCGTTAAAATAATCATCTTTAACGAAAATTGCGCAAAAACTTGAACAGCGGAACACGTCCTATATCAGGTTTGCCCGTAGCGTAAAAATGTCAATAAAAAATACATCAATAATTTATTTTTTTCATGATTACCGATTCTCCACAACAACCCTTATTACGTGTGTCACCATTATCGGGAAGAATTTTCATTCGTAATCCTTGTTTTTTTTTTTTTCAATCGTATCTCGTTACCTGGCCAATATCCATTTTTTTTTTTCAATTGTATCTCGATACTTGGCCAATTTCCAGTACGACTTCGTGCGTATTTTAAATAACAACAACACTCTCTCCATTCATTTCTCTGACTATTTCGAACAGTTAAAAAAATAAATAGTAAAAGAGAATTTAAACAAGACACCATCAAGGACTCATTCACATCAAGGACTCGCCAACCTCGAGTCATTGAGTGAGTGAGTCATTTCTTCGACCTTTTGAATGAATGATGACGTTGAGTCATACACACACACACACACACGCACACACAGTCTGTGAAAAACGAGAAGAAACTATTTCAGAAATATCAAGGCTCCCGCCATCATTGTCTGTGACGTAATATCGCGCTGCCTTAAATATTTAATTAATTATTGTTTTAAAGTCAACAAACGTCCACAAACACACCTACACAATTTAATTTTGTTTATCACTGTTTTAAAGAGTAAAAACACACCTAAACTGCTTTTCTATTTATGAATAAATATTTTAAAGACATCACAAACACACACACATTCCCCTAGACGTAAAATCAGTCTACCCTGATAATTTTGTTTATCATTATTTAAAAGACAGCACAAACACACCACCTACACTGCACTTAATGTTATCATTAATTCTAAGGCATCACATACACACTAGCCCACATACATAGAATATTGTTGAAAAATCATTTGAATATCTAGGACTTCAAAATTGTTGTCAATATGACTCTCGTTTCATGATTTCCCTTTTTATTTATTTTTTCAAGGTCTTTATGTGAAGTTTTTATACTTCTCTCTCCATTTTGGGCGACTGGGTTCTAGTCTTTAGGCTTGTAGAATTTGGCTAGGCCAGCTGAAGTTATAGCTTGAATAATAATTATAATAATGATAATGATAATAGTAATAATCTTCAAGTGACAATAATAATTATACTATTAACATTCAAGCTACAACAACTATTAAATTAACCTTCTTGAGAACAAGAGGCCAAAGTAATAAAAAATCAGATAAAAGAATTAATTTAAAAAATAAAACTAAAGCTTAAATTATACTAACTTCCAGACATAGTACACACAACGCCATATTGACTACATCAGCTCTTGCGCAAAAGCACGAAGCCATTAAAACCCTCCTGATTATCATAAGTGGAATTTTGTGACGACTTACTCAAAAGTGGACATCCTTGAAGGAAACAGCAAGCAGCTCGTGATGTATCGGTTCTTGCAACAATATCCTATCACTAGGCCTACGTGATGCAGCCTACGTAGGATCATATGAATGTATGTATCAGGTTTGATATATATATAAATATATATATAGATATACATAGGCATAATATATATAATATATATATATCATATATATTTTATATATATATTATATAAGAGAGAGAGAGAGAGAGAGAGAGAGAGAGAGAGAGAGAGAGAGAGAATAATGACTGGAGACCATAGTGGCTTTGATTGCTCTACAACTCCAACTCTATATATATATATATATATATATATATATATGATATATATATATATATATATATATATATATATATATATACACAGAGAGAGAGAGTCATCAAACCCGTTCCGATCTCCATAAACTCTCTCTCTCTTAACTTGGAAACTCTTTCTTAAGAGGAGAGGTCGTGGAGTCACTGGTGACATAGGCCTACAAGTCTGGTGCTGTGGGAGGTTTCTGAAAGGGAACAGGTTTTATTCAAGTCAACAGCCTAAGTATGGAGTGAAAATGTGGGAGAGGAATGTTGAAAGGAAGTTTATCTCTGTAGTCGGTTGGTATTTGTGATGACTTTTTTTATGTTTATATATATATAGTATATATATATATATTATATATATATATATATATAATATATATATATAATGGTATAAGCCACGAGGGAAAATAAACAAAGGAGTATCCGCAAGATCTTTCGACGTTCAAATGTCGTTTACTTAGCAGATGAACTGACTTACATGACGAACTGACAATACAAGAAAAGTCGTATAACTGACAGATAGGGATTATAAAGAGATTAGTACCTAGAATCCGACACACCTGGAAGATGAGTAACCTTCCCAAACAAGCATAAACATGGGTACAATTAAAAAAAAAATCTTAAGTCAATCTGCTCAGACACAAGGACAAGACAATTAAATGATTATTATAGGTGACAGCTATTCAGAACTTTGGTAAACAAGAACATATTCACAATACATATTCACAATACATATTAAACATACATATACAACGAAGATATCTTTAAGGCAACTAATTTTTATTTTAAGTCTGTAATTATATCTTTGAGGTCATTCTTAAACATGTTGCAAATACAAGGGTCTAAATGAAACAGGCCACGACTAATATTAAAATTACAATAAGAAGTAAGTTGTATTAAAGCAGATTCTAAAAGATTTCGTGATGAGACATCTTTTGACCTTGCAATTACTGAACTACCAATCCAATTTATTCGGTGGTTGTTTTCACTTAAATGAATGAATATTGCATTAGATGTTTGCTCCAGTTTTTACAGTATATTTATGCTGGCTTAATCTTACTTCTAAGCCCTTGCTCGACTGTCCGAGATAAAATGAGCGACAGACCATACACTCACTAGGTTGTGCATTTGTGATTGTAAGTTTATATTCAATGGTGAATTTTATCAACAAATATTTGGCATGGTAATGGGCAACCCTTTATCGCCACTCCTCTCTAACTTGTACATGGAATTCTTTGAAAAACGCTACTCACCTAATATCATTTATATTCCTGTAAAGTGGTATAGATATGTGGATGATATTTTAGCTGTTCTGCCTGTCGGTATTGATGTAAATGAATTACTCTCTAAATTAAATAACCAGGTACCATCGATTAAGTTTACTCTAGAATTAGAAAAAGACAATTGAGGCCTCCCTTTCTTAGATGTTTTGATAGATATAGAACCATTTCAATGTAAATTCAGTATTTATAGGAAACCGACCAACAACTAACTTATGTTCATTTCTATTCAGGCCACCATCTTAACATAAAAATATCAATATTTTCTTCTATGTTTTTACGAGCATTGTGCATTGTCAGTCCCCAATATTTGGATCATGAAATTGAATACATAAGAAAAATAGGGAAAGATTTATGTTATCCTTCACATATATGAGATATTTGTTATAATGAAGCCCACAAAAAGTCTTATAGTGTAAGTAACACGGAGAAAGAAAATTCTAAGAACATTCTCAGTTTGCCTTATTTTAACGGATTTGAAACGATTAAATCATTGTTAAAAGCCTTTAATGTCAACCTTGTTTTTTCCTATAATAACACACTAAAAGGAATGTTAATAAAAAATGGCCCCAGAGAAAGCAACAACATAACATATAAAATTCCATGTATAGGTAGTACTTACACAAAATTGTACAATGCACTAAGCAACAACCCGAGTGACAATAATACTTTATATAAGGGTATAATGTTTGTGGACCCTGCAAAGTGAGGTTGTTATGTGATTGTCAAGAGGAGTCGGGTATTTTACATAACATTATCAACAGCGGGGTAACAAGAGCCTTCCGTGATGCACTATTAGAATGAGGTAGAGACTAGTTAGGAAGTTCTGTATTTGTTTGTCACTGGTTTTTTAAGATGTTACGGAGTCTAAATTAGTTTTTGGTATGTTTTAGGCTGGGTGTTGTTGTATACGGCCACATATATGTATATATATATGGTTTTAGGTAGTGGTTCTCAAATAAAAAGCTAAGATTAAAATTCGAACAACGTGTTAGTATGAAATTTTTTGGTAAAATTACACAAAACACCAACAGATTGTTGTCAAATGCTTAGCACAGCTTGAACATCTTCCATATTCGTCCGATGTAGCACCGTGTGACTTTTATAGCTTTTCCCAAAAGTAAAATCGGTGCTTAAAGGGACACATTTTTCGTCAGTTTCTGCTGTACAGAAGATAACGTGGCTAGGCGAGCTTCCCTGATGGCCCCAAAGCCACCCAGAAAGATCTGTCTTGACTGTTGTCGTCTGTGAACCAAAACAGCAGACTTCATTTACCAATAACCCCAGATAAACAGACCTTTCCAGTTATAATTCAAGAGCCCCAGACCACTGTCGAGTGTTTCAGCTGAACTTTGCAAGTCAACATTTGATCTTCGTTGGAGCCAAGGTCAGGGATCAATTAAATACCAGTTTGGGCATGTATTGGTAGTCCTAGTTGCAATGCCAGTTCAAGATACTAGGTTAACCCGTCATCCCTGTTTTGCATAGGCTAACACATCTCTTCATAAGTGCTTGGAATTGGCAAGTTCATTCCTCCTTTGTTTGTATGTTTGTGTGTATGCATATACATTCCACTTCATTGCTAGATCTCTAATCGTAAAGGAAATAGACCTACACCTGTAACATTCAACTTGATTGATAAATCTCAAATCGTAAAGGAAATAGTCTTATATCATTTCACCTAATTGCTAAATCTCTAATCGTAAAGGAATTAGACCTATAATGTTCCATTTAATTGCTAAATCTCTAATTGCAAAGGAATTAGGGCTATAACATTCCATTAAATTTCTAAATCCCTAATCGCAAAGGAATTAGGCCTATAACACTCCACTTAATTGCTAAACCTCGACTTGGAAAGGAAATAGACC
>NC_061090.1:59286112-59288612 GCF_015104395.2 Macrobrachium nipponense | reverse complement strand
AAAAAATCCCCAGACCTATACATTCCAAATAAACCCATTAGTGTCGAAAGAAACCCTAGGCCTATACATGCCAATAAAACCGTCAGGAATAGTGTAAAAAAACTAGGCCTATACGGTCCCAATAAATCGGTTAGGAATTGTCCAAAAAACCCTAGGCCTATACGGTACCAAAAATCCCTTTGCTATTGAGCTGATAAGGATTTTCAGCTTATGTAAGTCTGACACTCGCAACTGTAAGGTATTCATTCTGGAATTAACGCCTCCAAGTAAGAATATATAGAAAAAACTAAGGTGTTCAATCAGTAAACACAATTGCACTTCGACTCGATATCATAAAATCTTTTCTTAGATAAAAAATAATGCTAAATCATTGTTATTTCACGAAAAAAAAACTGCCTGCAAGACAGTTTGTCTGAAAGTGTAGAGACAATTAAGGATCGTTATTTCTCTCTCTCTCTCTCTCTCTCTCTCTCTCTCTCTCTCTCTCTCTCTCAGGAAAGTTTAAATGCCTCGTGCTTTCTCTATTTACAGATATTCAGGTGAAACGCACACTCTTTTTCTCCCCCCACCACCACCCGGTACCCCCTCCTCTCTCTCTCGCTTTTTTAGTTAAAATTTAAATGCTTCGTTTTTTATTCCTGATACTTGGTATACGCAAAGAGTATATAAAAATGAAACGTTCTCTCTCTCTCTCTCTCTCTCTCTCTCTCTCTCTCTCTCTTAAAGTCAAATAAATCCTCTTGAAGTGAAAGATGAAATTTTGAAGACACGTTAATTGCCAAGACATTTTAAACGCAAATAGCGTTTTTTTTTCTATCTTACACCACGTGAGTTTTCCTGTTAAGTACAATCAGTCATCCATATCAAACAGAAAAGGAGGACAAAACACTTGATAAACTGAAGGACAGAGATATGAGAGAGAGAGAGAATAATCAGCAAAAAATTGTACAAAAACTAGACCGAGGTAGCTGCTATTAGGGCCAAAAATGTGCTTAGGTAAGTTATTATTATTTTTTTTATTAACCATTCTCCTTTTCATTTGCGACCTGTTTTCACTCTCTGCTGTTTAGAAAATTCTCGAAATCATTCTGAAGTGCATTCTCAAAGGTATTCGCCATCTCTAGTGTCATGATTGAAAATATTATTGATTTTATAAAAACATTTTCTTTTAGTTAGGACTATAGACTCACGGGGTCGAAATTGTGTACATTCTGAGCCAGCATCGTTCTCTTTAGATTGTTATTGTCGTTGAATCTGTGAAATTTCGCCACTCAGTTCTTCATTCTTCTGCTTTCACTTCCTCAGATGTCCACTCTTCTCTCTCTCTCTCTCTCTCTCTCTCTGGCTCCTTGTTCAGGGCTATCGCCAAAGTAGGTCCATAGGCCTATAGGTCTTCCAGCTTTGGAACCGAACCTCATAAGCTCCAACGAAGATGCAATGCATTACTACCCTTAAACAATTCTGTATTTATTCTAGTGATTCTTGCATTTCTATTTAATTATTTTCTAATTTCATAATTTATTTTTTCACTTCTAATTACTGATATTTCTCCTCTCTGTATATCTTAATACCTTCTGTTACTTCTTTTAAATGAACACCATGATATTCTTTGGAAGCTTGAATTTCAAGTCAGTGACCCCTTTGGTGGACTTATTCCATATGAAATGGGATCGTCTCCTGAATAATAATAATAATAATAATAATAATAATAATAATAATAATAATAATAATAATAATACTATAATAATAATAATAATTCAATAAATTACAACTTTAGAGAATTTCACTGGATATGACTGGTACTATATTTCTGGTATGGAATGTAAAGAAAAAATATATGTTTAATATTCATGATGTGGAATGTAAAAAAAAAGAAAAAAAAAAACTCCGTAGAATATTCGTAATATTGGCTCATCCAAAAAATATCGCTAAATTGACCACATGTGAACGTCTGTGTAATCGTACTCGTATGCTGTCAACGGTTACGATACGACCACCTTATCGTCTGAAAAGAGAAGACACGATCCGAGCAGACGATCATGAGACTAGCGTTCAGTCACATGGAACATTTCTGGTGGCAATGTGACCAAAAGAAAAAACAAAAGAAAGACGAAATATTATATCTACAAGGACAAGTGCACTTATTTTTTTTAACTGGTTTGAATTTTTTTGGTTATTGAAGCCTTGGACAAATTATACCTATATTCCTGTTTTTGTTAAACATTCTTTTTAAATTACTCTTTATTACTTCGATATATATTGATTCTGTCATTTATTAGCTAAAAGCTAATGACTATGGTTGTTTGGACACCAGTTTCTGAACTGAATTATACAGTCGTTAGGCCTACAACCATAGTTACTTGACATGAGTTCAGCCATTGGGCTGAAACCATAATTACTTGAATTCAGTCAATCAGTCATTAGGCCTATTAACCATATTAACTTTATTTAAATTCAGGCATTAGGCCTTTGAAAATCATTTGAACTGAATCAATAATTC
>NC_061090.1:59266112-59281112 GCF_015104395.2 Macrobrachium nipponense | reverse complement strand
TGCAACATGAATATGCATAAAAATATGTCTCCAAAGATTAATTGTAGCCAGTTCGGCTTATCAAAAACAGAAGACAAGACAAGCATGAGGAACAATATAAGACATAATTTTACAGTGGCACAAGCATGATCATGGGTTAACACTCAACATCCACCATGACATACTCGCCCATCCATGAGGGTTGTACTGTCCACCTTTTTGGACAAAATGGAGCGGGGTCCGGGCATGAAGAAGTGGCTGACGACGTTGGGGGCTGACGTTTTAGCACTTTCAGGTGCTTCCTGTTTCTGAGTGACACTCGACTGCTTCCATCCAGCCTAATGAGATACTGTTGGTGGCCCTTGGACTCCGCTACCAACCCAGATCGGTCCCAGGTTTTGGTTACAGGATCCTGCGGTAGAAGCTCCCTGGTCCCAGCAAGTGGTTGTCTCCTTATGGAACTCTGCCATTTGTAGTTCCCTCTTCTGGATTATCTCGTCCCAGTGTCCCTCCACCTTGTAATGCTGTCTGGGCGTTAGCACTCCATCTCTGAGCTGCCTCGCGATGGCAGGCTTGGGACTTGTCGAATCCCTTGGGAGGGATGTTGAGGTACTGAAGAATTGCCAGAGATGCCTTGTTGCAATCGAGGCTACTTCCTTTGTCTATATTAGACCTGATGATCCTCTTGGCGGTCTTGACTGCTGCTTCAGCCCTTCCACTGGACGGGGTGTAATGGGCTGACGAAAGGAGTACAGTAACCCCCATTTTCTGAAGAATGATGTGGTCTCTTCGCTAATGAGGTTTGTGACCCCATCTGTCGAGATTAGTTCTGGTGCTCCCCATTTTGTGAAGTATGTCCTCAACACTGATATGATTCTTGATGACGTTGTATCATGTGGAAAGTGTGCAACTTCCAGCCACCTGGTGAGCCTGTCTGCATAGACCATGTACATATGGCCCTCCAACTGTAGCATGTCCACCACCGTTGGCTGGAATGGGTATTCTGGGGGTACTGTGAGTACTAATGGTTCAGCAGGTTGTGATGGAGCATGTATATCACAAGAGGCACATCCATCCCTGTGGCTCTGCAGGTCACCTTCCATGCCTGGCCAGTAAACTGATTGTCTAGCCCTGCGGAGCATGGAGTCCACCCCCTGATATCCTGCGTAAAGGCCTGTAATGACTTGAAGGCGAAGTTCCTCTGGGATGAGCAGACGTGGGCATCCTTGCTCATAAATGTAGACTATCAGGTCTTCTAACATAGATAACCTGTCCCTGAGTAGAACTGATGTAGGCACGCCAGCTCCTGTGCCTTCTGTGGGCATCAGTCATTTGCTGCCATTTTAGGGGCCAACAACTGGTATACAGGGTCTTTAGAGGCTGCTACTTTGACCCTCTCAAGGGCAGTGGCTGAAGCAGCGACAAGGGTGGCAGTCATCTTCAAGTTCAGAGTCCTTGTCATCTGGTTCGCAACGGAGAGCAAGGAAGCGTGATAAGAAGTCAGCAGCACAATTCCTCTCCCCTGAAGGTATCTTACCTGGAACCTGTATTGCAGGGTTTTCTCCTTGAGACGGAAGAGTCTTGGGTTCAGTATATCCTTCAGCTCTCTATCACCCAGGAGCTTGACCAGAGGGGGCAGCCCAATAGGAGTAGCCTGTCCTTCTTGAGACACCACATGACAGCTAAGGCCTCTCCCTCAACAGCAGTTTACCCAGCTTCAGCTTGTGACAAGTGACTGTTCCTACATAGGGCAATATGCCACCCACCCTTGCAGCAGAATGGGACATCAGCTGAGGTACAAGCACAGTACTGTTGCAGGATAACAAACCCAATCCCATCTCTGCTCCAATCTGTTATGGCTGCCGTGGGTCGGGCCTTGTCATAGTATACCAGCCCATCCTTGGCCAGCTTGCATATGGCCTCCTGTGCTTGGTGGAATCTCTCTTGTAGGTTGTTATTCCAGTAGACATTCTTGCTTGCAGACATCTTCAGGAGGTCTCTGAAGGGTTCCATCAGCGGGGCGGTGGCGAGGAACAGTGCCAACTGGTTGACAAAGCCAAACCATGACCTGATGTCAGTGACAGAGGGGTTGTCAGGCATGGGGAATCTCCGTATGGCAGCTAGACTCTCCTCTGTGGGCCTATAGGAATCCCATCCCAGCTGGAATCTGACGAAGCTCACTTTTCTTTGGCAGA
The DNA here is from genome assembly GCF_015104395.2 of Macrobrachium nipponense. Lineage (NCBI taxonomy): Eukaryota > Metazoa > Arthropoda > Malacostraca > Decapoda > Palaemonidae > Macrobrachium > Macrobrachium nipponense. Next base: position 59,278,938 of record NC_061090.1, on the reverse strand, counting down.
AGCTGAATTTCTCTGGCTTGAGGGTCATTCCCTTTTTGGCATGTGTCCAAGAAATTATACGTGTGTCAGAAGGCCTCTTTGATGCTGTTGTCATATAGAAGAGTTTCATCCACACTCTTGTGTTTTCGGGGAATGTCCTTGATGGCATCATCAAACCTCTTGGTGTAGGCATCTGAAGCTGAACAGTGTCCCATGGGTGTTCTTCTGTACTGATAACGCCCCCAGGGAGTGATAAAGGTTGTGAGTTTGTGGCTTTCTTCATCTAACACCACCTGGTGGAAACCCCAGTGTACATCTGCCACTGTCTTAAAGGAATGTAAAGGTACCCCTGAGATCATGTTGAAAGGAGCAGGGGTGTGATGCGTTTCTCTCCTGCAGGAGGCATTGAGGCATTGAAAGTCCACAGTGTGGCGGGGTTGACCTGACTTCTTGGCAACAATGACCATCCTCACACACCATTCTGTTGCTTCACCATTCGGTACTTCCTCAATGATGCCTTTCTTGATGTCCTGGTCCAACTGCATCTTCACTTCTGATTCCCAATGCTTTGGCACTGATGCCGGGGTATGGCATGCATAGGGGGTTGCCCCTGGCAGTCGATGAATATGGTGCAACTTGCCCTCCATGACAGGGAGAGGCTCCCTTTCTGTATTGAATGTCGATGACGAACAATGGTGTAAGAGCCACTGCTCCAACTTTGGGACGTTCTCCTCCACTGGTGGGAAGGGTATGGATGAGGGCTTAGGCAGGGACTGCCCAATGGGGTTGGATACCTCATGCTCCAGTGCGAGGCTTGCTGACACCGGTAAGTGGTGGGGAAAGGACTGGGGCACAAGGCCAAGGTCCTTACAAGCAGCCAATGAAAGAAAGAATGACCTTGCAGACTTGATGAAGTACACTTCTTGGACGGTTGTCCTGTCACCATATTGAACGCAAAGGGGGGCAGTCCCCATACACTCCAATCTAATGTTGGTAACATCACATAGGGCCCTGCAACATCGTGAAAGGGCAGGATTTTCAATGAGGGTCGACAGTAGGGTGAGGCCTGCAACACACACTTGGGCCCCAGTGTCTACCACAGCCTGTACAGGGCTGTGACCCTCAGGCCTAGGGCTATGCACTGATGAAGACACTACCACTTGTATAGTAGGCTGCATACTGGGTTGTACCCCGGCAGTGACTGCCCCCAGTGTTACTGATGAAGGTGGCCAATTTTTTGGCAGCCATGACAAACACTATTTCTCGCTGGGCACACCTTTCTGGGCTCGCGCTGCATTCCGCAGTTCCCACACACACGAGCATTAATGGGAACCGAGGCTCTCTCATTACTCTTCATCGCTGCACACTTGGGGGGGCTGGGGTCTGTCTCCACATCGGCCGCACGTGGCTCTTGATGCCATGTGTCATGCTGGGGCATGGATGCATCTTTGCGGGCTGCTTCGTATGCTGCACACACTGCCCTTAGGACATCTACACTACAAACAGAATCACATGACCTATAGAGGTCTCTTTTCAATATCACATCCCTTAGACCTAACATAAGCTTTCTAATAAGCATATATTCAGACAAATCTCACTGACAGCTAGGACACTGGAAGCCACAGTCCATGTCCTTTAAAGAGCACTTTGCAAAATATTCACTGATGGACTCCTCATGCCCTTGCATATACACAAAAAACTCAGCCCAATGCAGAGCCTGGTTCGATGCATGCAGAACCATGGCTGCTATAACATCCAAAGCCCCTTCTGGAGACAAGTTAGCTCACTGTAAATCACTATACCTGGCATCCAGTGTACGTTGCAACTCTGGGGTGCAATGAAGCCTAATGTGTTGAAATGCATCCGCTGGTTGAAGCTTAGGTAGCCTAAGCCAATGTGTCATAGACCATTTCTAATTCCTGTAGGAGGCAGATGACATTTCCAAAGCACACTACTAAAGCACACTTCTCTGGTAGTAGTGGGACCGGGGCCCTGGGGCCGCTCTGTAGATGCAAGCCACTCACCATTGTCCAAATGGTCATTAAGTTCTTGTAATGCATCTCGACCCTCGGCAACTACATGTTGAAGAGCTGGTGATCTTGACGCCACTCTGACGGGAGTACTGTGGGCACCCCTGGAGGATCGTTGTGCCCTCCTTGCCGTGAAAGACGGTCTCCCTGGTGCAGACATGATTATTCTTTACATATCCTACTCAGTGCGCCATGTAGGAAACAGAAGGAAACTCGAGTATCACTCCAGTGCTTTATTACACGCCCAGTCTATACAGAGGTGTAACTGCAAGTGAGTTGCAGACAAGTGGGCTACATTGGCACCAATCGCGCTGCCCTCTTGGCAACAGACATTACACATGATCAACCATCCTACAGTCTCAAGGGACATAGCATACTATAGTAGATTCACATCAACTATGCATTTGATGTCTAGGGAAGTCTGTTATGATATTCCTGATTGGCTCTTGATGAGCCAATCACAGGGATGGAAATTCTCAATCTCTCTCGAGAGTTCACATGGGCAGAATGTGTAATCCACCTCTCCTGATGGATACGTTTGAAAGAAGTATCCCTCAGAAGAAGAGGAACATACACCCTACCTATGTGAACTCTCGAGAAAGACTGATAGTTTCCCGCTATGTGACTGGCTTATTAACAGACAATCAGGAGCGTCGGAAGGAAAGAGGCTAGACATCAAATGCATGGTTAATGTGAATTTACTATAGTAGAAACTTTACTTTCTTCAAAGTCCATCTTCTAGATTATTCCTTCAGATTGGTGGGACATCTAAAAGAATAGATCTAGATATTGGACCATTGTCCGCATGACAAATATCTTGTAGAAGATGTTCATCTAGGGACATAGCATACTTGAAGAAGCTGTTCATTCTGCAAGCCCATCTAGAATATTCCTTCAGATTAGTGGGACATCTGAAAGGATAGATCTAGATATTGGACCCTTGTCTGCATGATGAATATCTTATACAAGATGTTCATCAAGGGACATAGCATACTTGAAGAAGATGTTCTTCTTTCTGCAAGCCCATCTTCTAGATTATTCCTTCAGATTGGTGGGACATCTGAAAGAACAGATCTAGATATTGGACCCTTGTCCGCATGACAAATATCTTGTATAAGATGTTCATCAAGGGACATAGCATACTTGAAGATGTTATTCTTTCTGCAAGCCCATCTTCTAGATTATTCCTCCAGATTGGTGGGACATCTGAGAGATCAGATCTAGATTTTGGACCCTTGTCCGCATGACAAATATCTTGTACAAGATGTTCATCAAGGGACATAGCATACTTGAAGAAGATGTTCTTCTTTCTGCAAGCCCATCTTCTAGATTATTCCTTCAGATTGGTGGGACATCTGAGAGATCAGATCTAGATTTTGGACCCTTGTCCGCATGACAAATATCTTGTACAAGATGTTCATCAAGGGACATAGCATACTTGAAGAAGATGTTCTTCTTTCTGCAAGCCCATTTTCTAGATTATTCCTTCAAATTGGTGGGACATCTGAAAGAATAGATCTAGATATTGGACCCTTGTTCGCATGACAAATATCTTGTACAAGATGTTCATCAAAGGACATAGCATACTTGAAGAAGATGTTCTTCTTTCTACAAGCCCATCTTCTATCTTATTCCTTCAGATTGGTGGGACATCTGAAAGAATAGATCTAGATATTGAACCCTTGTCCGCATGACAAATATCTTGTACAAGATGTTCATCAAGGGACATAGCATACTTGAAGATGTTCTTCTTTCTGCATGCCCATCTTCTAGCTTATTCCTTCAGATTGGTGAGATATCTGAAAGAATAGATCTAGATATTGGACCCTTATCCGCATGACAAATATCTGGTACAAGATGTTCATCAAGGAACATAGCATACTTGAAAAGAAGATGTTCTTCTTTCTGCAAAGGCCCGCATCTTCTTAGAGTTATTCCTTCAAGATTGGTAGGAACATCTTAAAGAATAGATTCAAGGATATTAGACCTTTGTCCGCAATGACAAATTATCTTGTACAAATAGGTTCATCAATGGGACATATCTATAATGAAGAAGATGTTCTTTTTTCTGCAAGCCCATCATCTAGATTATTTCTTCAGATTGGTGGAACATCTGAAAAAATAGATCTAGATATTGGACCCTTGTCCGTATGACAAATATCTTGTACAAGATGTTCATCAAGGGACATAGCATACTTGAAGAAGATGTTCTTCTTTCTGCAAGCCTATCTTCTAGATTATTCCTTCAGATTGGTGGGACATCTGAAAGAATAGATCTAGATATTGGACCCTTGTCCGCATGACAAATATCTTGTACAAGATGTTCATCAAGGGACATAGCATACTTGAAGAAGATGTTCTTTCAGCAAGCCCATCTTCTAGATTATTCCTTCAGATTGGTGGGACATTTGAAAGATCAGATCTAGATATTGGACCCTTGTCCACACGAAAAATATCTTGTACAAGATGTTCAAGGGACATAGCATAATTGAAGAAGATGTTCTTCTTTCTACAAGCCCATCTTCTATCTTATTCCTTCAGATTGGTGGTAGATCTGAAAGAATTGATCTAGATATTGGACCCTTGTACACATGACAAATATCTTGTACAAGATGTTCATCAAGGGACATAGCATACTTGAAGGAGCTGTTCTTCTTTCTGCAAGCCCATCTTCTAGATTATTCCTTTAGATTGGTGGAACATCTGAAAGATCAGATCTAGATATTGGACCCTTTTCCACATGACAAATATCTTGTACAAGATGTTCATCAAGGGACATAGCATACTTGAAGAAGATGTTCTTCTTTCTGCAAGCTCATCTTCTAGATTATTCCTTCAGATTGGTGGGACATCTTAAAGAATAGATCTAGATATTGGACCCTTGTCCACATGACAAATATCTTCGTACAAGGGATCTCACAAGACATAGCCATACATGAAAGAAGATGTCTTCTTTCTGCAAGCACATCTTCTTAAGAATTAAGTCCGTTAGATGGTGGGACATCTGAAAGAATGATCTTAGATATTGACCCTTGTTCAGGCATGACAATTATCTTGTACAAGGATGTTCATCAAGACAATAGCTATATGGATATAGTGTTCTTCTCTCGCAGCCCATCTTCTAGATTATTCTTCAGATTGTGGGACATCTAGAAAGAGATCTGATATTGGACCCTGTCCGCATGACAAATATCTTTGTAGATGTTCATCAAGGGACATAGCATCTTGAAGAAGATGTTCTTCTTTCTGCAAGCCCCTCTTCTATTATTCCTTCAGATTGGGGACATCTGGAAAGAATAGATCTAGATATTGGACCCTTGTCGCATGGACAAATATCTGTACAAGATGTCATTCAAGGAACATAGCATACTTGAAGAAGTGTTCTTCTTTCTGCAAGCCAATCTTCTAGATATTCCTTTTCAGATGGGTGGGAACATCTGGAAAGAATAGATCTTAGATATTGGACCCTTGTCCGCATGACAAAATATCTGTACAAGATGTTTGCAGCAATGGACCATAAGCCATACTTGCAGAATCGTTTCTTCTTTCTGCAAAGCACATCTTCTAGATTTATTCCTCAGATTGGTGGGACATCTGAAGAATAGATCTAGATATTGGAACCTTGTCCGCCATGACCAAAATATCTTGTGTAAGATTGTTCAATCAAGGACATCCATAGACATACTTGGAAGAAGCGTATTCTTTCTGCAAGCCATCTTTAGATATTATTCCTTAAGATGGTGGGACTCTGAAAGAATAGATCTAGATCTTCGGGACATTGTCCGCATGACAAATATCTTGTACCAAGATGTTCATCAAGGAACATTTGCTACTTGAAGAAAGATGGTTCTTCTTTCTGCAAGCCCATCTTCTAATATTCCTTCAGATGGTGGGACCATCTGAAAGAATAGATTAGATATGGACCCCTTGTCGCATGAAAATTTCTTGTGTTAAAGAGTTCATCAAGGGACTAGCATACTTGAAGAAGCTGTTTTCTTTCTGCAAGCCATCTTCTAGATTATTCCTTCAGATTGGTGGGGACATCTGAAAGAATAGATCTAGATATTGGACCCTTGTCCGCATGACAAATATCTTGTGTAAGGATGTCATCAAGGGACATAGCATTACTTGACAGAAGCTGTTCTTCTTTCTGCAAGGCCCATCTCCTAGATATTCCTTCAGATTGGTTGGGACATCTGAAGAATAGATCTAGATATGGAAGACCCTGCGCATCATGAAAATATCTTGTGTAAGTGTTCACAAGGGACATAGCATACTTGAAGAAGCTGTTCTTCTTTCTCCAAGCCCATCTTCTAGATTTATTCTTCAGAATTGGTGGGACATCTGAAAGAATAGATCTAGATATTGGCCCTTTGTCCGCATGGACAAATAATTGTGTAAGATGTTCATCAAGGGACATAGCATACTGAAGAAAGTGTTCTTCTTTCCCTGCCAAGCCCAATCTTCTAGATTCCTTCAGATTGGTGGGACATCTGAAAGAAAATAGATCTAGATATTTGGACCCTTGTTTGTCCGCATGACAAATATGTTGTACAAGATGTCATCAAGGGGGGGGGGGGGGGGGACATAAGCATACTTGAAGAAGATGTTCTTCTTTCTGGGGCAAGCCCATCTTCTAGATTATTCTTCAGATTGGTGGGACATCTGAAAGAATAGATCTAGATATTGGACCCTTGTCCGCATGACAAATATCTTGTACAAGATGTTCATCAAGGGACATAGCATACTTGAAGAAGATGTTCTTCTTTCTGCAAGCCATCCTTTAGATTTATTCCTTCCGATTTGGGTGGGGACATCTAAAGAATAGTCTAGATATTGGACCTGGTTCCGCTGACAAATATCTTGTACAAGATGTTCATCAAGGAACCATAGCATACTTGAAGAAAGAATGTTCTTCTTTCTGCAAGCCCATCTTCTAGATTTTTCCTTCTTGAAAATTGGTTTGGGGAACATCTGAGAATAGATCTAGATGGACTGGTCCGGCATGACAAATATCTTGTAAAGATGTTTCATCAAGGGATAGCACTGAGAAGATGTTCTTCTTTCTGGCAAAGGGCCCTCTTCTAGATTAATTCCTTCAGATTTGGGGACATTTCGAAAAGAATAATCTAGATATTGGACCCTTCCGCATGACAAAAATCTTGTACAAAGATGTCACAAGGGAACCTAGCATACTTGAAAGAAGATGGTTATTCTTCTGCAAGCCATCTTGTAGATTATTCCTTAAAATTGGTGGGGCCATTCTGGAAAGAATAGACTGATATTGGACCCTTGTCCACATGATATCTTGTAGAGATGTTCATCAAGGGGACCTAGCAACTTGAAAAGAAGCTGTTTCTTTCTTTCTGCAACCCATCTTCTAGGATATTCCTTTAGATTTGGTTGGGACATCTGAAAGAATAGATCTAGATATTGGACCCAAAAGGTCCGCAATTGACAAAATCTTGTGTAAGATGTTCATCAAGGACATAGCACTTGAAGAAGTGTTCTTCTTCTGCAAGCCCATCTTCTAGATTATTCCTTCAGATTGGTGGGACATCTGAAAGAATAGATCTAGATATTGGACCCTTGTCCGCATGACAAATTATCTTTGTAGATGTTCATCAAGGAACATAGCATACTTGAAGAAGCTGTTCTTCTTTCTGCAAGCCCATCTTCTAGATTATTCCTTCAGATTGGTGGGACATCTGAAAGAATAGATCTAGATATTGGACCCTTGTCCGCATGTCCTCCATGACAAACTATTCTTGTAACAAGATGTTCATCAAGAACATAGCCATACGAAGAGATGTTCTTCTTTCTGCAAGCCCATCTTCTAGATTATTCCTTCAGATTGGTGGGGACATCTGAAAGAATAGATCTAGATATTGGACCCTTGTCCGCATGACAAATATCTTGTACAAGATGTTCATCAAGGAACATCCGCATACTTGAAGAGATTGTTCTTCTTTCTGCAAGCCCATCTTCTAGATTTATTCCTTCAGATGGTGGGACATCTGAAAGAATAGATCTAGATATTGGACCCTTGTCCGCATGACAAATTATTCTTGTACAAGATGTTCATCAAGGAAACATAGCATACTTGAAGAAGATGTTCTTCTTTCTGCAAGCCCATTTTTCTTAGATATTCCTTCAGATTGGTGGGACACTGAAAGAATCCCGATCTAGATATTAGACCCTTGTCGTATGACAAATATTCTTGCTACAAGATGTTCATCAAGGGACATAGCATACTTGAAGAAGATGTCTTCTTTCTGCAAGCCCCATCTTCTAGATTATTCCTTCAGATTGGTGGGGACATCTGAAAGAATAGATCTAGATATTAGACCCTTGTCCGTATGACAAATATCTTGTACAAGATGTCATCAAGGGGACATTAGCATACTTGAGAAGATGTCCTTCTTTCTGCAAGCCCACTTCTAGATTTATTCCTTCAGATTGGTGGGACATCTGAAAGAATAGATCTAGATTATGGACCCTTGGTCCGCTGACAAATATCTTGTGTAAGATGTTCATCAAGACACAAAATGTTTTTTTTTTTGAAAAAGGGGGGCCCATGGCAAATTACGTTGAAGATAAGGGCTATTCTTCTTTCTGCAAAGCCCATCTTCTAGATTATTCCTTTAGATTGGTGGGACATCTGAAAGAATAGATCTAGATATTGGACCCTTGTCCGCATAAACAATATCTTTGTACAAGATGTTCATCAAGGGACATAGCATACTTGAAGAAGATGTTCTTTTCTTTCGCAAGCCCATCTTCTAGATTATTCCTTCAAATTGGTGGGACATCTGAAAGAATAGATCTAGATATTGGACCCTTGTCCGCATGACAAATATCTTGTACAAGATGTTCATCAAGGGACATAGCATACTAGAAGAAACTATTTTTGTTACCTCTGCATGTCCTGAGAGAGAGCGTCGTCCTTTTTTTATTTCTCTATTTAGAAGAAATCGCCTAAGACGAGAGGTCTAGGATGCTTTCTGTATCCCCCTTGTTTGCCCCCCGGGGAAGTACCTTCAGTCCTTTTTCTTATTTCTTCTATGATATTCTTTATATCCCGACATGCTTCTTGGACGTCGTCCAAATGACCATTTATTGTTATAAAATTTTCTCGTCTTCCATGCATCGTTATCCTGACGTTGTTATCCTTTTCGATTTTCCTTAAGTTTTGTCCTTTTTGCCCAATCACAAGTCCTTTTTGTTGGGCCTTAACGTCAAAACGATATCTTCCAGCGTCAATCCTCTTCAATCCTTCCATTTTGATATCGGAGCCTTCCACCTTGAGCTCCTGCAGGACGTCCTGGATGTGTTGGTAGGCACGGGCCACTTGCTTTATATCTCCTCCTAAATAGCCCACCTTCCTCATGTCCTTATTCTGGGGGAGAACGAGATTCACATCGTAGAGGGATCTGATTTCTCCATCCAGTTGTCTGATGAGGCTTCTGAGGAAAGCTCTGCCCTCGGGTGTTAAGCTGAACTCGTAGCAATCTAAGCCTACGAGTTTGAGCTCCTCTTCCTTTGGCCAGTTCTTGATGTCATCTATCATGGCCAATATGACGTGGTAGGCTTTCTTTACTTGTTCCAGGGGGCCAAAGATTCCGATGTAATCATGGTCGTCTTCATCGTCAGGGAGGTTGATGCCCACATTCAGTTGCCTGAGCAACCTCTGAAGGTTTAACTTCTGTGGGCCTAGCAAAGCCTCCCTGAACTCCTTTCCAACAAGCATGATGAAGTCTTCTTTCCCAACAGCAAAAAGTCCTGTCAGTACCGGGGATAGTTGACTGACGTCGAAAGTCTTGTCCACTCTGAATTGAATTTCTCTGTAGACTTTTTCGACATTCATCTTGGGCCCTGTCAGTTCAACCAGTCTGGAGCCATCACTGCGAACGTTCAGGATGACCCCGTGGTCCTCCTTGGCCAGTTTCGTGAACTTTCCTCCTTTCCCGATAATCTGGCCAAAGTCGAGGCCTTTACCACAGCGAAAGGAAAAGGTTTTACCCCTCGCATGTTTCAAGGGTCCACATTTGACAGGACGTTTTCTTTTCCGGTTTTCAGTCAAGGCATCGCTTTCCTTTTCAGGAAGACTCTTTGGCCCGATATCTGTCGCCTCATTTCGTGCCTCATTATTTTCGCGTTTGTCTTCCTGAATTGTTCCTCCGGGATGGTGAGCTATCTGATTTTCCTTTTGTGCTGGTGGAATAGGATTTTTCTCTTTTTCTTCGAGGGAAGGATCGGGTTCGACCTCTACCGTATCGAAGAGTTGAGCCTTTTTGTCTCCCTTTACCTGATCTTTCATTTCGATATGGTGTTCCTCGACTTCCTCGTTTTCGTCTTCCTGCTCTCTCTGGTCAGGGTGGATTTCGTTGTAGTCCTGTTGGTCAATCTCGGCCGATTGTTCTTCTTCTTCAGAGGGCAAATCGTTGACAGTCAAAGTATCACAGATGGATGATTGGAGGTTCTCCTCCTCAAAGGCGACCACACACTCATCTGTTTCAGCATTGTCAGTGAATTCGGTGATAGGGTGTTCCACTTTTTCATTCTGGTCCACGTTGCCGATGACTCCTTTCTTTCCAATAGTTCTCATCACACCTTTGGCGATGAGCACGGTGGCGTAGAAGGCGGTAAAATACAGGAGTGTCTTAGGCCAAAATACAAATTGATCTACCTTGCTAAGAACTTCCTGGACTGTGGTCCCCTGGTCAAAGTGAAGAATGTTCTTCACCAACAACTCCAGGGGTCCATTGCAGGCGGGCAAGGTAGGTTCCTCGTATGCGACAAGATTAGAAAATCCGATATAGTTCAGGATGGAATGCAGAACGCGGCGCACTCTGCTCTCCTTCCTGAAATGCAACATTTTTTGTTGGGCGGCATCACATAGGTGAAGCTCTTTCTCAAGAGCCACCCGCCAATGGAGTCCGCCCGACAGTATAAGATTCATCGTAAGTCCAGCACTGGCTACAAAATCAGCGCACTTTGCAAGAAACAATTTCTTTAGTTGAGTGAACATCTTTATAGACATACCGAAGCAGGTGCCTTTCATTCAGCTTTGTTTTAGATAATGCCACACGGCTCCGAGGAGTCTTCCCCGGATTCTTGAGGACTTTGAGTCTTCGGATCTTTGCTCCGCTTCGGTGGTTCCCTCGGAGACGACTTTGGATCTATGAAAACGGAGTCGAAAGAATCGGCAGGGGGAGATTCGGATGTCTTCAAGCGTAGAATCTTGCTTCCGAGCCGTGTTATTAAGGGAACAACTCAGATGTATGTGCTATAATTGATTTCTTCAGAAAGAATTTTAAATCACTCAATTTTTCTTGTATGTTCTTGATAAAGAGAATTATTCATTTTGTATTTTTCGTGTTTTTCAGAAGTCTTGAAGATCTCTTTCGTGTTTATCTATTTATATGTTTGGATCCGAAGCTTTGTAAATTTCTTGTTTTGGGAAAGATAAAAGAAGCCTTTGCATTCAGAATGAGTCAGTCCGGTTACTGAGTTTACTAGTAATTTTCCAGAGAAGTTCAATGAATGGTTTAAGTTATTTAAAGAGCTATTTTTCACCTTAGCTATACATTGAATCCTATTGCTGAAATGGACGGGGCTTTTTATTTCGGAGGAAATAATTTATATATTCATACATGCTTATACATACAGACATACTAATATATATATATATATATATATATATATATATATATATATATCAATATAGATGTATATATATATTTAGATATATATATAATACATTGTATATATTATATAGTATAGTATATATATTATATAGTATATATATATATATAGGTATATGTAGTATATATATATATGATATATATATATTATATATATATATATATATATATATAACACACATATACCTATATATATATATAATATATATATATATATATATATATATATATATATACATATATATATATGTACATATGAATAGTGTCACGGTTACAAAAAAAAAGCAATATGACTAAATAGGACAGTTATGTGCATAAGAATGATTTAATTAGAATTGTAAGGAAGGAGATTTAATGGCCATCAATAAAATAATGGTTACCAGGCAGTCCACTAGAACTTACAATGAACTTTGAACTTGAATTTACATACATACTTAGTACATATGCATGATACAAGTATGGTGCAAAAATAATTGAGAATCCTTGGTTTTAATATTCTGCCATAACCCTACTACATGTTCTTGCAGATAATACAGTACGTACTTTATTCTGTATTATAAGCTGCCAGATTTGATTATAATGCATTAGATTATATTACAAAACTTAAGAAACTGATTACCACTACTTTGTGTCTCAAGAGTTGTATACAATCCTTGGAATCTGAACTGCCAAACCACTGATGTCTTTCTTACTTGTCAATATTTTCTGTATCCAGCATTGAGGAGTCCTCTGTGTCATGAGCGCCTGAAGAACTTTACAAAAAGTTTTAAAATGAGATTTGGTTATTTAGAGATATAAAGCATCCGTATTTTTTGCTTATGTAAATCTTAAGTGACATTACTAATACTGAATGTCTATCGTTCTTATAATTAACACTATAGTGCGTACTTTCAAAGGCACCATCGTAGTCTGAACATTTTTATCGCTTGAAAAGCAACTGATTTTGTTTAAACTCTTTCCCTTCAAGTTTCTGTTTCTGGATCAGTAGATCTTTAGTTTATACCAATGTAAATATTCAGTTGAGTAAATTACATCAGATACAACACAACAGTGTGTGACATCTGGAAGATGACAGTTAGTCTTGTGAAAAATTCGAAGGTGTTTGAATGT
>NC_061090.1:59258612-59263612 GCF_015104395.2 Macrobrachium nipponense | reverse complement strand
TAAAAAGTGAAATTCCATTCACCTGGGATTTCAACATGCCACTGCTACGAAGGCCTGTTGTACGTAGCGAGATCAAGTCACATATACGAGTCCGTCACTTGACTAATATGCCATGTGCCATTTTTTTTTTCAAGACCGATTACATTTCTATGGCGCTATAGTTTTCTTAAACTGGAGCCCATCCTATAATATACATGCATATATGTATAGTATTTATATATGTACATGATTATTCATCTAGTCGTTATTTGTTTAGGAATACATTTCAAATTGAAATGATTCGTTCTGGACCCAAAGCTGCTGAGCTCAAACCTGCTTCTATTGGGTGGTTGTAACAAAATATAGAAAACGTATTTATTTTTTATTGACCTATTTTAACTGACAGCCAATTGACCTGGCGAGAGAGAAAATGAATTTTGTCGACTATACGGACTCAGGGTTCGTTGCACTATTTTTTTCTTTTTTTAAGTCTACAATTTTTTTTTGAAAGCCTATGTTTATTTCGACCGGGATCTATGCTTGTTCAGGATCGAAGGAAAGAAAAATTGAAATAGGAGAAGAATGCTGGGACAAGGCAAAGGTTCAAGATGCTGGACAGCTTAGAAGAGGAGACCAATAGCAAACAGGTATAGAGTAAATGATAGAATGAAAGCAGTTGCAATTGGCGTCGAAGGGAGTCTTCTATCGTGCGCCTCAAGATGGCCAATTGTAAAGTGGTGGTACACTAAGTCAGCCTATCCCTCCCACTCCCATAACTCCCCCTTTTCATCGATCCAGGAGGATTCATTGGAGAACCTCCCATGAATCTCCCAAGACGTAAACTAGTACCGAAACCTTTTCCTGAAAAAAAGCGGGGCGCCATATTTTAAAAATTATCCATAGAAGTTTCCGGAAGATAGTCTCAATAGGTTTCCCATACCCAAATTACGATCGCGGTACTGGACTAACTTAGCCTAACCCAACATTTACCTAACATTTCCTAAGCCAACCTAATCTATCCTACCTCAACCTAACCTAACCTAACCTCTCCTAAGCCACCCTAACCTAACCTAAACAAAACTTAAGCCAACCTAACCTATCCTAACCCAACCTAACCTATCCTAAATCAACCTAACATAACCTATCCTAACCCAACCTAACCTAACGCAACCTAACCTCTACTAACCCAACCTAACATAACCTATCCTAACCCAACTCAACCCAACCTAACCTAACCTAACCTAGGGGCATGGCCAAAAAAAAAAAAATGGTACTGGTGCAACACTAGCATACATATCAGGAATTTGCGTATCGGTTGTGGGTTTAGGCCTAATGGGATTGGATGTTGAGGCATACAATGCAAACACACACACACACACAAACTCCACCGAAATCCCACTGCAGCTCTGTCAGCAGTGGGCCAGAAACCCCCCATTAGGTTAAACTTCAACAGCACCAGCAGCGTAGTAACTCGTAGTACTACATAGCAACCGAAGTAATCCCGAGCACATCCTAACCGAACCCTCCCTAAAAAATGAGTCTGTATTGGATTATAAATCTTAGGACCAAAGGCCAAGGAAGCGCTGGGTCCTGTTAAATGATTTGAAAGGTGTAACAGGAGGAAAAGCTTTGCAATGAAACAATCGTTAGAGGAGGTAGAACGTAAGATGGAAGAGAATATGAACGGAGGTACAGTCAAAGAGATGAAAGGGTTAGCAGCAGATAGGGGCCTAAGGAAGGAATGCTACAAAGAACCTTTTCAATTATTGCCTACAGTGCACCACATGGGTTGCACTTACGGCGCTATAGATATACCACCTACGGAGTCATGTTTACCATTGCTACTTCTATTATATAAATAAAGATGAAATCCGCGAAGGAAAGAGAAACAAAATAGTTCTGTAAGGGCTTATGACTTCTTGCCCTTTACTTAGTAGACTGAAGAAACTTCTAAACCTATTTCTATATTTCTTCAGTCTGCTAAGTAAAGGACAAAAAGTCGAAAGGCCTTGTAGAACTACGTTGTTTCTCTTTTCTTCGTTTTGTTTCATATGATATTTTTATATATATATATATATATATATATAGTATATAACATATATATATATATACATATATATATATATATATATATATGTTATATATAATATATATATATATATACATATATATATATATATATATATATATATCTTATGTATGTATATAGGTATATATATATATATACATATAATATATACCATATATATATTATATATATATATATATATATATGTATATATATATATATATAGATATATATATAGATATATATATATATATATATATATATATATATATATGATATATATATATATATATATATATATATATATTATCGATATATATATCTATATATATAGTATATATATCTATATATATATATATATATATATCTGTATATATATCTTATGTATCTTTTATATAATATATAATATATATATATATATCTATTATATATAGATTTGTATTTTTTATTTATATATATATATAATATATATATATATCTATTATCTAATGTATATATATATATATATATCTATATATAGCTATATATATATATATTATATATATACATATAAATATATATATATATATATATATATATATATTAGATACGACCTATATATAGATCTCATATATATATATATATATAGAGATATATGTATATATATATATATATATATATATATATATACTATATATCATATATATATTATATATATATATTATATACTATATATATATATGTGTGTGTGTGTATATATTTATATATATATATATATATATAAATATAATATATATGTGTATGTAATATATTAATATTATATATATATATATTAATATATATATATATATAATATATATATTAATATATATAATATATATAATATATATATATATATTTATATATATTATATATACAATTATATAAAATAAAAATACATTATATATACTATTTATATATGTATATATATAGTGTATATATATTTATATATTTATATATATGAGCTGATTCGATACAGTTTTGAATATGCCTTCTTGCGTGATAGTCTGAAGTCCCGTGAAACCGTTATAAGTGGCACTGTGTGTATGTGTAACAAAACAAGTCAGCCGCCAAAGACGTTACAAGTTAGCGTGGCTTGGGCAGTTCAAAAGAGTGCCATGCATCTCTTTATCCCTTCGTGATTAGCCCCTTGTGTCTAAGGAGCCAGAATAACCAATCAGCTTCTTGCATAACGATGCTGTGTGAAGGGGGTATTTGAAACAGGCCGGACTACCGGTCAAAGCAGTGCGTTAGCGGGTCCCATAGAGAACAGACAAACTGGGTCGAGTGTGCCCAGTGCCCCCGCAGTCCCGTCGCCGTCGGCCGCCACACAAAGACGAGTGTCAATAACAGTCTAACCTGCCGTCCGGTTGTGCACTTGCATAGTTAACGTAATAATTAAAGGCCACCTGTGTAGCTAAGAAGAATACACCTGTGTTAAACGTTTCATCGATTATTATTTTTGCATGTCCTACATCGCATGCACGTAAACTTCTCTCTCTCCTGTTTATTCCTTCATATCCCGAACCCACAAATGACCGAGATCAGGTCATATAATTTTGGTGTCAGTCGTGGGGTATTGCGAATAATCGTTTAAGGTCCTTTAAGGTCCTTTAAGGTCCTGTGGGGATCCTGTAAGGTTCTGTAAGGTCCTGTGGTGTCCTTTAAGGTCCTATGGGGTCTTGCGAGTCTTGTGGGGTATTGTGAATAATCGTACGAGGTCCTTTAAGGTCCTGTGGGGTCCTTTAAGGTTCTGTGGGGTCCTTTAAGGTCCTATGGGGTTCCTGAGTCCTGTAAGGTCTTGCGATTCTTGTGGCGTCAAACGTGCGTTAGTGCTACATCATTTTTGGCGACAAACAGTGATATGAAGTGAAATGAGCATGGAAACGAGAGAAAATTCAATGGACGGTGATGACGAGGGAAATGGTGAAACGAACGAACTGTATAAAAACAGTTATGGCTAAAGCAATCGGCAGAAAAGTGGCGAACCGTGCTAAGAACGGGAATAATAAATCGAGTGGCCCTACGATTTCGAAATGCACAGTGCTAACCAGAAAGACAGTGTACAATCACACCATACGATTCGAAATGCACAGTGCTAACCAGAAAGACAGTGTACAATCACACCATACGTTTCGAAATGTACAGTGCTAACCAGAAAGACAGTGTACAATCACACCATACGATTTCGAAATGCATAGCGCTAACCAGAAAGACAGTGTACAATCACACACCCGAAGACTTCGAAAAACGCAGTGCTAACTAGACAGATGGAGTGCGATCATAGAAATCGTTAATAAATTACCACTGGTAGACAGTTTCATGACCGAATTCGATGACGAACGGGCGAGAGAATAATTCCAATTGGCGGAAGTATTCACAAAATATTGGAAAAATCCGTACTAGACATACGAACAGACAAAGAGTAGTGTGGGAGAATTCAAAATCGACGGTTGCAGCGCCAAATTCAAACGACGGTGGTGGCACCCGAACACCCTTCGTGACCCTTCGTGACCCCCCGAGTAACCGACTCGTGTAGCAGACCAAGTAGAAGAGTAACGAACGTGTTTTGAACGGAGGGATGGCGAGCAGTTCAACCTCACCAGGAAGGACGGAACTCACGGAAGTTGGCAGTAGCAGGAGACGGCATAGAGGTAATGCCGGGAAGGTAGTACCCCTGGTTACCCCAAGTGCCGTGCGGGACTGCTGTTACGCAGTGCCCGGGAACAAGGGACGCCTTGTTGTGTTGTTGAGAGGGAAGGAATACCAATCCTCAATCTCTGAGAAGTAGAGGACAATCTGTCCACCCACGAGTCAAGAATGCTGAGACAGAGAGAGGTCGAACAGAGCCTCTCCCCCGTGACTCCATGGGAAGGGGGAAGTCCACTCCTACTTCTGATCGCGACCTATCGAAGAGTAGAGGGATGATGTTAAG